>NC_138556.1:3059258-3148785 GCF_964273705.1 Natrix helvetica
TTCCCAGCTGTGGCCGTAGGTCAAGGATGCTGCCTCTATCCAGAGCAAAGTGTTGGGTTGCTACACAGCAGAAGGGAGGCATTTACAAACACTCTCTGGGTGACTTTAAAATCAAGAGCAGTTCTATCCAGTTCTTGCACAGGGGCATCTGTGGCCTCTTTCTCTCTCTCTCTCTCTCTCTCTCTCTCTCTCTCTCTCTCTCTCTCTCTCTCTCTCTCTCTCTCTCTCTCTCTCTCTCCTCCCTCCCTCCCTCCCTCCCTCCCTCCCTCCCTCCCTCCCTCCCTCTCTCTCTCTCTCTCTCTCTTCCTTCCCCCCCTCTCTCTCTGTCAAAAAAGAGCAAAATGGCAGCTCCAGCTACATGATGAAAAACCCACTCCCTTTTCTCCTTTCCTTTCTATTTTGGATTGTATAAAATACACAAAAAAAGAAAAGAAAATAGGAAATTAAGAAAATAGGAAACGGGGAAAGGGGATGTGAAATGCAAGGGGAAAGAGAAAAAGAAAGAAAAGGGCTTCCATTGTCTCTTCCAACTCTTTTTAGCCCGGTGTAAGATAAACACACTCCCAACCTCAACTTTTTGCTTTTACATATTAATATATAACTAGCCATTTCAATAACACCAAATCTTTCTAATCAGCAAAACCAAGGTCAAAGTTTCATTTTTTTCTTCACAAGCACAAATTCCAGATGTGAGATCCAAATAAGAATATATTTTCCTCTTTGAATGAAGTATTCAATTCAACCATTCCTGCTTTATTTTCCTTGCTATGGAAATAGTATGTATTTCTATTTGCAACTAGTAGTCTTTGTGATCTCACAATTCTTACTTACAAAATTTATTGTATTCTTTCCCATTCTTTGACCTTACTGGAAAAAAAAGGAGCGGGGGTGAATATCAAAAGGAGGGGGGCTTTGATCACACAGCCCTAGCTGCCATCTTGACTTTTTTGACCTGAGAACCTTCTTGCATCTCATTTTAGCCCAAGGGTGTCCAAACTTGGGAACTTTAAGACTTGTGGACTTCAACTCCCAGAATTCCCCAGGAAGCTATGCTGGCTGGGGAATTCTGGGAGTTGGAAGTCCACAAGTCTTGAAGTTCCCAAGTTTGGACACCCCTGTTTTAGCCTCTTCACTCCTGCCTTTACAGCCCAGCCTGAAAAACTATTGGGCAAGTTTTGCTACCAGGTGGAATATAATGTCACCAGCTCTGACGCAGAAGTATGCAATGTTCACCTGTCATTTGCTTTTAAAGCATCATCGAGGCGGTTAAATGGAAGACTCTATTTTCTCGCTAAAAATGGATTGGGGGGGGGGGGGGGAGAGGATGAAAAGCTTCCTTGTTTCACTGGCCGTCTAGCACTACCCTAATCCACGCTGTAATCAACAGTATATTTTTGTGAGATTGAATCTGTTTTGCCGAGCCAACAAGAAGCAGGCAACTTCAGCAAGCCGTCTAAAAATACCCAGCTTATAATTTACGCCGTCAACAAACCTCCACATTTGCTCATCCTCTCCTCAAACCACATCAAAGAGGGAGCTGCCGGGAAAGCAGTGTGTCGAAAGCCCAGCTGACGGCTCTCGCTTTGTGTGATTCCATTTGTAAACAGATTAACAGAGTTGGAAGGGACCTTGTAGGTCATCTAGTCCAACCCCACCCCCAAGCAGGAGACTCTACACCTGTGACGGCGAACCTATGGCACGCGTGCCAGAGGTGGCACGCACAGCCCTTTACAATAATACAATAGCAGAGTTGGAAGGGACCTTGGAGGTCTTCTAGTCCAACCCCTTGCCTAGGCAGGGAACCCTATACAGTTTCAGAAAGATGGCTATCCAACATCTTCTTAAAGACTTCCAGTGTTGGGGCATTCACAACTTCTGGAGGCAATTTCTGTTCCACTGATTAATTGTTCTAACTGTCAGGAAGTTTCTCCTCAGTTCTAAGTTGCTTCTCTCCTTCATTAGTTTCCACCCATTGCTTCTTGTTCTGCCCTCAGGTGCCTTGGAGAATAGTTTGACTCCTCTTCTTTGTGGCAACCCCTGAAATATTGGAAGACTGCTATCCTGTCTCCCCTGGTCCTTCTTTCTATTAAACTAGACATGCCCAGTTCCTGCCACCGTTCTTCATATGTCTTAGCCTCCAGTCCCCTAATCCTCTTTGTTGCTTTTCTCTGCTCTCTTTCTAGAGTCTCCACATCTTTTCTGCAGTGTGGCAACCAAAACTGAATGCAGGATTCCTGGTGTGGTCTTTCTAGGGCTTTATAGAATGGTATTAGTACCTCCCTTGATCTTGATGGTATCCCTCTGTTAATGCAATTTAGGATTGCATCGGCTTTTTGGGGCTGCTGTCGCACTGTTGGCTCCCACTTAGCTGGTTGTCCACTAAGATTCCAAGATCCCTCTCACAGTTACTGTCTTGGAGCCAGGTTTTGCGTAATCTGTACCTGTACATTTGGTTTTTCCTGGCTACTCAATGCTTTTCTCTTTTCCCCCCCACTTTTTCCCTGTTCCTTTCCCCCCTCCTTTGCCATTATTTTCTGTTTTGTGTTTTATATTTTGAAACACTCATAAAATTTGAAAGGAGAATTATGCTGAAATTCTCTTCCTCTTTGAAATACATTTCCAAAGAAATATCCTTTCCTCGAATGAGTACCACTAGGGAAAATAAATACAGAAAAATGCCTGGCACTAAGATCGAACGGGTCATCTCAGATGCCAGTTGTTTTAGAACACCAGGATTATAAAAAGAGAAAAAAGTTTGCATCTCTATGGCCACGGAGTTTCCTCGCTCTCAGCTTGAAGGAAAGCATTTTTTAAAATTTAATACCATCAAGCATTTGGTTTCAATCCAGCCCAAATGAAGAAGATGGTTTATTTCCTCATACGACTTTGTCTCTTAGCCTTGTTGGAAGAAACGTCCCTCTGGGTTCAGCTCCAAGTGGGGGAAAAGACACTGGAAACACGGAGGCTGCTTGGAAAGATGGTTTAATGGTGGACAGGACGACATGGCTTGAGCTCCTGAACAGAAAAGGGGGATCAGATGCCTCCAGATGTTGGGTGGAGAAGAAAAATAGGCAGAGATGCTGAAAGTCCCTGGTTTTATGCCCTCTCTGGCCTTTGATCTTGATCTTGTGTTCTGATTGGTTGTCCGACTCCCATGGAGACATGCAGAGGCAACTCTCTAGGCTGCGTTTTGAGTCCAGGTTTGGTTGAGCATCGCTTCTTCCCAGGTGCCCTGCGGTGAGATGGGTAAAGGGCTAATACTATCATGCCTTAACCCCATCACCCTGGAGCTGAAGGGGGAGATCTTTGTTATGTAGAATAGACTGGCCCAGGCCTTTTAAATGGCCCATGGACAAAGGTGGGGGCTATGAAGAGTGAGTCTGCTTCCTGCCTAAAAAACATGTCTCTCCATTTCTTATCCAGGAAAATATAATATTCTGCCTTTTTCAATATTTCCCAGAAGAGTTCATTCTTCTAGGAGAGGGGTGGGTGCCAACTTCCTACAGCCCATTCCTAGGAAGTTGTTAAGGGCTGTGATTACAGCTTTTTACACTAATTAATTATGAGGGGGGAAAAATGGGGGAACATTGTCTTCATTTGCACCAGAAAATAGATCCATCCCACATGTGCTTAATTGAACATTCTTGACACAAGTCAATTAGCATTGGAAGCAAAGCTGAGACAAGGCGCCTCTTTTGCTCATCCTCGCAAATAGACCAAGCTCTCCAATTCAGTGAAATTCCAAGCTTGAAGCAGACCAAACCTATGACACGCGTCATTTTTGCCCTCCCCCTTTTCGCCCCCCCCCCTTCCCCAAGCTTCAGAAAAGCCTCCAGAGTCTGGGGAGGGCGAAAAACAGGCCCAACGGGCAAACCGGAAGTTTGGGGTTGCATGCACATGTGTGTGTGTGGGGGGGGGGGTTGTTGCCACATGCGCAGGTGGGCGCACAAGCAATTTTGGCTCACCTTTAGAAAAAGCTCAGCCATCACCGCTGTAGGGATTCTTTTTGTGGGAAAAAGTTTTCCATCTATTGGAAAACGCAGCTGGAGCAGCGGTGGGTTCTGGCCCGCTGTATGGCCAGTTCGCTTGTGCGCGTGCATGCACCATGAAATTAAAATTGTTCTGCGCATGCAGAACCAAGATGGCAACGGTGACGGCGACTGGGGAACCGGTCCGGGGCGTGGCAGGCCTGGGTCGCTGCCGATTCCAGTGAGTCAGGTCGCCATACCGCTACCGGTTCGACCGAACCGATCCAAATCGGTAAGAACCCACCTCTGATCCGGAGTAGAGATTCCGCCTACAATTTCCCAGCTGCCATTTCCACACTTCAATATCTAGGTAGTCCTCGACTTACAACGGTTCATTTAGTGACCGTTCAAAGTTACAACCGCAGTGAAAAAAGTGACTTATGACCATTTTTCCATACTTTGCAACATCCCCGTTGTCACATGATCAGAATTGGGACGCTGGGCACCTGACTCATATTTATGACGGTCGCAGTGTCACTTTTGTGGAAGCCAGATTCACTTAACAACCGTGTCACTCATTGAACAACTGCGATGATTCACTTAACAACTGCGGCAATAAAGATCGTAAAATGAGGCAAAAGCTCACTTAGCAACTGTCTCACTTAGCAACAGAAATGTTGGGCTCCATTGTAGACATACGTTGTGGACGACCTGCAAGTCGGTGTACAGGTACTCCTCAAACCTATGACCATTTGAAGTTATGACATCGCCTGATAAAAGTGACTTATGACTGGTCCTCACACTTACAACATCTTCACGTTCAGCGGATCGACATTTGGACATGAGACAATCAGCGTGCAACAATTATGATTCACTTTATGACCAGGGGGATTCAATTGCCAATAAAAGGTTGCAAAAATCAGGCATGACTTACTTAATGACCACTTTGCTTAGGAACAGAGGTTCCAGTCTCAATTGTGGTTGTAAGTGGAGGACTTATGAAGGCTAACCAGCATCCTGGCCCTTACATCCACGTTGTGTAGCCATTAGAGGAGGGGTCTCCAACCGTGGCAACTTTGCTGAATTCTGGGAGTTGAAGTCCGCCAGGCTTAAAGTTGCCAAGGGTGGAGACCCCTGCACTAGAGAACCTTCTGCATGGCCTTTGGAGGTCCTCCTCCCCTTCTGTGTGTAAGATTCCCACGCCAGCCATCCAGCCATGCGTGTTTGTGATGCTGCACTCTCCCACCTCCCGCCTTGAGCCCCTTCCCCAAAGGTCAGTGTCCTGTCTCCAGCCTTGGGCTGTGCAAACAATCCGGCCAGAATGATAAGATATGAAGAGGGTCTTTCCTGTCCATCTCCCAAAACCCAAGAGTCCAGGAAGTGCTACTGGGGCCGGAGAGGGGCCCCTTCCAGCTGCCTCAGCCAGAAAGCCTCCAGACCCCCCTTCCCTTCTCCTGCCCACTTAGGGAAGGGGCTGCAGCCTTATCTGCATAGATACCCCCCCCCCCCCAGGCTTCTGTGGAAGAAGGGCCCCTGCGGGAAAAGGCGCCCAGCAGAGCTTCTTCTCTTCCTCTTGCCCCCCCCTCCCGAGCTGCCCCCTTCCTTCCCCCAGGATCTCTGGAGCCACCTCCTTCTGCACCAAATTAATCTGAGGCTTTGGACAAGGGCCAACCCCCCCCCCTTCCAACCATGTACGCAGCGCCAGAGGAAATGAGATTAGGACCAGGGATGGGATTCCTTTGGTTCGGTCCCCCTTTTCAATTACCAAGCTCTTCCTCCCAGGAAAAGCATCTTCAGGCCAGGCCTAGAAAGGGGCAGGAATGGGGCAGGGCGGGGTGGGTGGGGGAAGAATCCCACCATGGGGAACCAGAGAGAAAGTGAAAAAAAGCAAACAGGCAGTGCAAGAGTGATGCTGGGATCAGGATTTGCAGCAGCCTCTAGGATGCCTTCGGAGAATCTGGAAGGCTTTAGGGAAGCCCATAGATGAGCTGGTCCCCTTCCTTCCTTTCCTCCCCTTCCTTCCTTCCCTCTCCTCCATTCCTTCTCCTTCCTTCCCTCCCTCCCTCTCCTTCCTTCCCTCCCTCCTTCCTTCCTTCTCCTTCCTTCCCTCGCTCTCCTTCCTTCCTTCCCTCTTTCTTCCTTCCTTGCCTCCCTCTCTCTTCCTTCCCTCCCTTCCTCCCTCTCCTTCCTTTCCTCCCTCACCCCTGCCCTGCCCTCTCCAAACAAGCTGGGGAATTCTGGGAGTTGAAGTCCATGTATCTTAAAGTTGCTGAAGTTGAGCAGATAGATGGGCTAGATAAAGCCGCATTGCATCTTGTTAAAGGAACAAACATTTCTGGAATCTCAGCCAGTAACTTTTCTCCTTTTCTCTAGATCCAAGACGAAAGGAGCGAGCAAGAAAACTGGAGCTCAAACCTCAGAGTAAGCTGTGGTTTGCTTCAATAATGATTCGTTGCACCATTTTTAGTTGGGTTGTTGCGTAATATTGAGTCATAAACTTTGATTTGCAAAACACCCAACAAAGGGAAATCTAAACCAAACCAGTTGGGAAATCTGCAAGGACAGACCAAGATATGATGCTGCCTTAGAAATAGCAAAGACACCTTCAAATACAAGTACATATATAATATACAAATCAGGAAGGAAGGAAGCAGGGAGAGAAGGGGGAGGGAGGGAAGAGAGAGGGAGGGAGGGGAAGAGAGGGAGGAATGGAGGGAGGAAGGACAAGAGAAGGGGATGATTTAAGCTGCCAATCTCTGCTACCTGGAAAATTCATACATGGTGCCCAATGCTTGTGCCATCACTGTGCCTCCTCCGTACGGTGCTGGCCGCCCTCCTGCTGATGCCTCCACCAGCTTCAGATTGTCCCAGAAGCAGCCACTGACCCTGTGGCCTCTTTCATGCTCACCCCAGACCAGATCTGTCATTTAGTTCATCTTAATTCAACACAGCTAATGCGATTGCCACCCCGTGGTCCTATAAAAATGACACCAGAGGCCACTTTGGATGGGTGACCTCTCCCTGGTGGAGAGCCTGTGGGAATTCCGCAGATCCTGTGCGCCTGGAAGAAAGCCCCACCCCCTGCCCTTCAAGGGAGGAACCTCCAGGGCCTCACTAAGACCCCTGGGCTGATGATACCCCCCCCCCAACCCTTCTGTCTATGGCAGTGTTTCTCAACCTTGGTGACTTTAAGTCTTGTGGACTTCAACTCCCAGAATTCTGGCTAGGGGATTCTGGGAGTTGAAGTCCACAGGACTTAAAGTCACCGAGGTTGAGAAACTCTGGTCTATGGAGATCCTCCATCATCCAGGTCACTGTTGCCCCAAAGGCGCTTTCTCCAAAGGCAACTGGACTTCCTTGGTTTTTCCGTGAAGAGGTTTCGCTTCTCATCCAAGGAGCTTCTTCAGTTCTGACGGACTGGTGGAGAATGGAAGGATTTAAATCAGAACAGAAGGAGCTTCTTGGATGAGAAGAGAAACCTCCCCAAAGGGGGAGGGGGGGAATAAGGAAGTCCAGATGCCTTTTGGAAAAAGTGCCTTTGGGACCACCAGCCCCTTTCTCAGAACTGCCTGCTCTCGAGACTGTGACTGTGTGTGTGTGTGTGTGTGTGTGTGTGTGTGTGTGTGTGTGTGTGTGTAATACAGCCCTGTTTCTTGGTGACTTTCTCCACATGGCACCTCTGGGCTGGGCCGGTCCCGTCCTGTTCCTTTCCCATGCCAGCAAGAGATTTGCTTGGTGCCAGCCAGTTCTTTGTCCCGGCGCAATTGATACAGCTTCTCCCAGATAAACAGGAGCTTGTTTAACTCCGTCTGTTGATAAGTCCCCGCAAGACCTGATAATGTGGCCGATCGGATGTTGTCCGGACGAAGGAATCAGACACGCTGGCTGCAGCTTTTTCCCTTTCAAAGCAGAATTGTTTAGAAAAGAGGCGGCCGAGGCGAAGCACCCGCCGGACGGGCAGAAGCATCAAATGTAGCCTGGAATGCGCTCGCCCAGCCTTAGAAAAGGGTTCAGGCAACACACAGAAACAAAACACACACACACACACACACAGACAGCCCCAGTGTCCAGACATTGGTGGTTGGCAATACAAGTAGACCTACCTCAACTTACCACACTTCATTTAATGACAGAAGTTACAACAGAACGTAGGTTTTTCACACTTATGACCATTGACTCATATTTATGAGGGTTGCAGTGCTCCGGGGTCATGTGATCCCCTTTTGTGACCTTCTGACAAGCTAAATCACTTGTCTAGATAGTATAGGTTCTCCTGCTTGAGCAGGGGGCTGGACTAGAAGACCTCCAAGGTCCCTTCAAGTTTCTCTTCTCTTCCATATTTTTCTCTATTCTATTCTATTCTATTCTATTCTATTCTGTATTCCATTCCATTCTATTCCTATTTTCTCTTCTATTACTATATTTTCTTCTCTTCTGCATTTTTCTCTATTTTCTATTCTATTCTATTCCATTCCATTCCATTCCATTCCATTCCATGAAGCCGGATTCATTTAACAACTGTGTTACTAACTTAACAACTGCAGTGACTCACTTAAAACTGTGGCAAGAAAGGTCATAAAAATTCACTGAACAACTGTCTTGCTTAGCAACAGGAATGTTGGGCTCAATCATGGTTGTAAGTTGAGGATTACCTGTAGCTGGTTTGGGCCTTCAGTGTTGCACCAATATGGCCACTGTGATACTCTTTGATGCTCTTGTGGTTTGCACATTACGATCCCGAAATAGCTTGTGGTGGAAACCCACCTAATCCTGGTTTGTTCAATAACAAACTGAATCCAACCAGGATTTAAAGCTTGGGGCATACCCAACATGTGTGATGGGACGCACTTTGGGGGAAGGGAGTCAAACTATTCTCCAAGGCACCTGAGGGTAGAACAAGAAGCAATGGGTGGAAACTAATCAAGGAGAGAAGCAACTTAGAACTGAGGAGAAACTTCCTGACAGTTAGGACAATTAATCAGTGGAACAGAAGTTGCCTCCAGATAACCATCTTGAAGCAGATCCCCAAAAAAATTAGGGAGAAAAGGAAAAATTATTCGCAATTGGCGAATAAACTATACCAGAAGGGGGTGTGGTTTAGATGGTTGATGCCTGAAGGGATGCTGATATTCTGGGAGGAGACAAGAATCAGAATCAATACACTGATAGAGGCTCAGGCCTTTATGGAAAAAAATAAAGCGCACCTAGAAAAAACAGAAGACTCTACAACGGTCATACAGGACACGGGAGGGGCCGGAGCTCTGCCAGCGGGGGGTGATGGGGCAACACCAAGAAAGCTCAGATCACAAAAATGAATAAGAAAACCACATTGTTATAAACAGACCGAAAGTAATAATGAAATTATATCTAGACTATATATCATAACTGTATAAATTGATTGAAAATTTTTTTAGAACTAATATGCTGATTTTACACGATTTTGTATTAATGTTTTATACATAGATGTATCTTATGAGTTTGGAGGGAGGGGGCGTCTGCCATACTTGCAACTGCCAAAATTTGTATACCATTCCACCTACCCTTTTCCTTATAAATGTTTTAAAAAACCAATAAAAATTTTCTGAAAAAAAAGAAAAAAAAAAGAAGTTGCCTCCAGAAGTTGTGAATGCCCCAACACTGGAAGTCTTTAAGAAGATGCTGGATAGCCATTTGTCTGGAACGGTATAGGGTTTCCTGCCTAGGCAGGGGGTTGGACTAGAAGACCTCCAAGGTCCCTTCCAACTCTACTATTGTATTATTGTATTAAGACTCAGATTTAAATGCAAGTCAGCCATTGAGGGTGGCAATTGGCTCTGCCCGTGCCCTGCCGTAGGCAAACCTGGCAGAAGTCAATCATCCTGCGGAGAGCCGTGATGGGCAGAGCAAGTTGCAATTTGTTGATAACTTCATCTTGGTAATGAATCATGCAAGCAGGAACTCACCTCATGGAGACAAGAGTCTGGAGCTGTTAAGTCAAAAGGGAAATGTAGACACAGCCGACTCTCCCTTGGCTGGAGCTCCCTTTCAGGGCTCATTGTTTTCTTGTCTCAAAAAACGACATTTCTGCTTATTCTGGCTGTTTATTTTTATCCAGTTTTATTTTGCAAAACTGGGCAGGGGACTGGTTTTAAATAAACACCACTTCTTCTCATTTTTTTAAGCTATTAAGAATGGAATTGTTCTGGGTTTTGTTTTTCTGTTTTGGTGAGGTTTCTCTTTTTTTTAAAAAACAAAACAAAACTAAACTAAAATATGCAACATACATTTTAAAAATAAAAAGAATATGCGAGCGTTTCCCCCATCTGCTGGAAAGAATCGTCAGCGTGAGTTTCCTTTCTGCCACTAATGCCATTATTCAGAGATTTGGGGTGCTGCCTTTTACACAAGAACCGTTGGGGATGGGAGAAGACAGTGGGGTCTCCCCCTGTGTGGGAGGGACTGGCTGCAGAAACCCCTGGGGCTGAGCTGGAGTCCTATTTGGTTTTGCCCTCCTAAACCCTTTTAAATTTTTAATAAAATGTAATAGGAAGCTGGCTCATTTTAAAATGCATTGATTATGTAACCATCGAGTCGATGCTTAGCGTCCACCTCCTAGGTGAATCTTCTCTAGGACCATTGCTTTTCAACCTGGCTGTTCAGATCTTCCAACAATGACCCTGTCACTTCTCTGATGGAGTCCATCCACCACCATTCTCCCCAACATCCTCTTCTCTTCCACCCTTCCCAGCATTATGGTCTTCTCAAGGGAGTTGGGTGTTTGCATGGGTTGATTGATTGCCTGATTTTAAACAACCTCTGTTTTAAACAACCACAGAGAGAGACGTCCCAAAGGTGCTTTTTCAAGAGGCTGGTTTTTCTCTGAAGACGTTTCGCTTCTCATCCAAGAAGCTTTTTCAGCTCTGACTGGACGGTACGACATAGGACAGGGGTGTCCTAGGGACATAGGACAGCATAGCTGGCTGGGGAATTCTGGGAGTTTAAGTCCACAAGTCTTAAAGTTCCCAAGTTTGGATACCCCTGACATAGGAGAACAAGCCCATCAAGACTAGATTCAGCAGTCTTTCTGCATTTAAAAGACACAGGGCTCTCTTTTGAAGACAGCAAAGTCCACATTTTGGATAAAGAGGACCACTGGTGTGAAAGAGGGGCCGAAGAAGCCATCTATGTCAAAATTGAACAGCCCTCTCTCAACAGAGGGGGAGAGACGTCATCTATCTCCAGTCTACAGCACAGTCCTTTCAGCAGTTCCAAGAAGGCCCCACACCCATTACCACTCTGGTGACCCTGAGGACACAGACAAACCTCCAAGTGGCCTCAAGGACTCTCTAAAAGGATGCAATTGACCAGCTGTCTCCAAGGGGTATAAATCTTTCCATTCCCCACCATCCAGTCAGAGCTAAAGAAGCTTCTTGGATGAGAAGCGAAACGCCTTCAAAGAAAAACCAGAAATTCCAGTTGCCTAGAAAAAGCATCTTTGGGACAACCAGGACCTGGATGACTGAGAATCTCCATAGACACAGAGATAGACCTTCTCCAGTATAATCTGCCTCCAACCTGGTCTTTCAGTTCTGCCAATGTTGCACCCATTGATGCTATTTCTTCGACTTCTTCATAAACAACTTAGATGAGAGAATAGAAGGGGAACTCATCAAATTTGGAGACAACACTACACTGGCAGGAATAGCCAATACACCAGAAGATTGGCTCAAGATCCAGATGGATTTCAACAGACTGTGACAGGGATCTTGATGTCCTAGTGGACTATCACTTAAATATGAGCAAGCAGTGTGCTGCAGCCACCAAAAAGCCAATGCAATCCTAGGCTGCATTAACAGAAGGATAGAATCAAGATCGTGTGAAATGTTAGCACCGTTTTATAAGCCTTGGTAAGACCATCCTGGGAACACAGGATCCAGTTTTGGTCTCCACAATGTAAACAAGATGTTCGGAGAGGGTACGGAGAAGAGCAAGAAAGAGGATTAGGAGATTGGAAGCTAAAACATATGAAGAACGGTTGCAGGAATTGGGTGTGTCTAGTCTAGTGAAAAGAAGAACACATGATAGCAGTGTTCCATTATTTGAGGGGCTGCCACAAAGAAGAGAGGATCAACCTATTTTCCAAAGCACCAAAGGCAAGACAAGAAATGTGGGAAGGAAGAGAGAAGGAGAGAATCAACCTGAAACTAAGGAGAAATTTCCTGACAGTGAGAACAATCAACCAGTGGAACAGCTTGTCTTCCCAAGTTGCGGGTACTCCATCAGTGGACGTTTTTAAGAAGAGACTGGACAGCCACTTGTCTGGAATGTTATGGGGTCTCTTTTTGAGCAGGGAGTTGGACTAGAAGACCTTCAAGGTCCCCTCCAACTCTGTTATTCTGTTATATAACTCAGTATATAACCACTTGCTGATAGTCATTCTCTTCTTCTCTTCCCTTCCACTTTTCCTATTTGCTTTAGTTGGATAGCAGGGATAGTTTTTATGCCTCAGGTGACCCTACTGGGAGTATATAGAGTTGTGAATATACCAGACATTCTTTGTTTATACCTTCCAGGAATATTCCCACACCTATGATAAAGCAGCAGAGCAGGACATGAGGAGGAATTCAAAGTTAATGATGAATGTATTGCTATGTAACAACTACAGTAGTATTCAGCCACACACTCTATGCTCTTTTGTCCTGAGTTGAGTTTCCTGTTACAAATATATAGTTGAGCAGTAAAGCACATGGTGACTGTACTCTTTGTTTGCTCTGTGTGGTGCTTTATATAAACAGAATTTCTAACAAATGAACTTTTTTTTATACTTAGCACCAACTTTATTTATCAAATTCCTCTGGAACCCAAATAGGCCACACAGTTATTCATTCCAGGTACTCCTCATTTAGCAACTGCCTTGTTTAGCAACCATTTGCAATAGACACAATTATGAAAAAGTATCTTTGCAGGATTCGATTTGGGTCGGTTACTGGGACCAGAGGTTTAGTCTTCCAAGCTTTCATCAGCCATCAATACCCCAATCAGCAACTAAAAAGCCACACACAACCAGGCACCATTTTAACAGTTTAATAGAGTTGGAAGTCCAATTCTAGCCCAACCCACTGCCCAAGCAGGAGACGCTAGAGCATTTCTGACAGATAGCAGTCCAATCTCTTCCTGAAAGCCTTCAGTGATGAAGCTCCCACAACTTCTGAAGGCAACTTCTGTTCCACTGGTTGATTGCTCTGTCAGAAAATTCCTCCTTATTTCCAGGTTGAATCTCTCCTTGATCAGTTTCCACCCATTATTCCTTGTCTGACCTTCAGGTACCTTGGGAAATAGCTTGACCCCCTCCTCTCTATGTCAGCCCCTCAAATATTGGAAGATTGCTATTATGTCTCCCCTGGTCCTTCTCTTCACTAGACTAGCCCTGCCCAGTTCCTGCAACCTTCAATCCCCTAATCATCCTGGTTGCTCTTCTCTGCACTCTTTCTAGAATCTCAACATCTTTTTTGTGGTGTGCTGTCCATATAAATACTATGTGTAGAATAGCCCAAAGCACAGATTCTGGTGAGAGAGATGTTTCCTGAAGATGGGCTCCAGCACGAATCTGAAAGCTTGGAAGACTAAACCTCTGGTCTCAGTGACTGACCCAGATTGGATCCTAGAAAGGCAGATTACTTAAGTCAGGGGTGTCCAAACTTGGGAACTTTAAGACTTGTGGACTTCAACTCCCAGAATTCCCCAGCCAGCTGGCTGGGGAATTCTGGGAGTTGAAGTCCACAAGTCTTAAAGTTCCCAAGTTTGGACATCCCTGACTTAATGCAATAATTTTTCCAATTGCCACTTACGGCTGGAAAACTTGGCCTCTGAAAAAGGCAGATAGAAAGGAGAAGGGGGGGAGTCTTTGAACTGGGGTGCTGAAGGTGACCATTAGGCATTCCATGGCCCGCAAAAAACACAAAGAAAGAAGTCCTAGACTGAACCTCCCCAAAGTAGATCACTTGAATCCACCAGTTATTGCAAAAGTGTTTTAACAGCCATAGCCCCTGTTGCAAGGGCATGCTTCAAGGATTCTTTAAAAAAGGAAGGTTGGCATTTATTAAATCATGACAGAATAAATTACCTCAGGACCCCTGCCAGAACATAATTGCTGGAATGGGGGGGGGGGGAGAGTGTTTCTAAATCCCCGCCCCTGGCATCAAGGTGAGGGCGATGCGGCTGCCTTCTCTCTCAAAGGAAGCCAAAACTCTGGCAGTTGAGGCACTGCCTCTTCCCAGATTCCCTTGTAGGGAAGAGAAGACAGGAAGAATTTGGGGATGGAGCTGAGCGTCACAAGGGAAGGCCCCGGGAGCAGAGAGGAATGGTGTCACCCAGCGAGACAGGCACCGGGCAGGACGGCAGCCCTCGTTTAACCTCTCCTGGGGTTGAGGAGGCCTTGGGGCAATGCTCAACTGCAGGCTGCAGATCTTCTTTTCAAAGTGAGCTTTGGAGTTGCATCCAATGCTCAATAGGGAAGAGAGTGTTGGAACAGAGTTTGTCAACCTCAGCAACTCGGAGATGTGTGGACTTCAGTTCCCAGAATTCCCTAGGCAGCATATGTGGAGAAGTCAGCTCCGAGAATTCCCTAGACAGCATGTGCACAAGTCAGTTCTCAGAATCCCTCAGCTGACCTGGGTGGACTCCAGTTCCCACAATTCCCAGCATGTGGAGAAGTCAGTTCCCAGAATCCCTCAGTCAGCATCAGAGTATTTAGCCGGTTTGGACCGGTTCAATCAAACCAGTAGTGGAAATTGTGGGTGGTCAGCATTTGTGGACTTCAGTTCCCAGAATTCCCCAGCCGGCCTGTGTGGACCTCAGCTCCCAGAATTCCAAAGCCAACAAGCTGGCTGGGGAATTCTGGGAGCTGAATTCAACACAGCTTAACATTACCAAGGTTGAAACATATTGTTAGAAGAACAACCAAACAAGAAGTAAAATATATTCCAAAGTAGGAATAGCTATAGGCTTTGAGGGAAATAATAACCCACTGATAATGCACTAAAGAAAGGCTCAAAATTGGAAATTGCCAAATAAGCATGCCAAATCATTGAATTGGCATGCTAAAGTAAGGTCAATGGGTTTTGGATATAATAAAATCCAGTTATAAAAGCATATGATAAAATTAAATTACTGACATCTCAAAAAAATGAGTCATATTTTTATCAGATTTGGAAATATTATAGAAGTCATAATAACAATAATAACCTATGATTGAATATGAAATGCATTGTTCTGGGGTGTTATCTTGTTTCTGCTTGTCTTATAGAACATTAACAAAATTAAAATTGGGATGGGTGAGTGGGTTCATTATTTTTCCTCCATTTTTTTTTGCAAGTAGGACAAATTCAGCTGATCAAATTCAGCATAATTTTTTCTAAAAGTTTATTCTACCATTTATATATAGACATTTTGTTCAGAAGTGTGCATTTCTCTCCCCAGTAATGTCACATCTCTACATGTTAGCACAATAAAAGGCATTGTTGCATTATTTTCAGTTTGTACAGATTCCCCCTAATATGGAGCATTCTCATTGTGACTATTTGCAACATCTGGGCAACTTCTTATTTGTTTACGTATTATTTATTTGATTTATGTGCCACCCATTTTGTCTAGATATTTCAAATACTAACAAATGTTCTCCTTCATAATACTTTGAAAACATAAATTTAATTTCTAGGGCTGGGCTGTGCTTTGAAATTAAGTACAAATTTTTTTGGGGTGGGTGGGTGGGGAACACACAAGACACACACGAGGGGAAGGGGAACTACCAATGTGGGCCTGTTGACAACTGGAGGGGATTCTGGGAAGTTTTGAGAAAAGGAGGCTGGGAGAAGAATGTCCTGTCCCCAAGTGAGTCTTCCCATCTTGATCGGTACAAAACGGTCTCCAGTTCCAGAAGCAAAGCGATGGAATCTTTTGTGGTTAAAAAGGCCTAGACCCTTAATGTAAAAATCCTTTTACTTTGATTTTACTTTGAATGCTACCCCTCCTGCTTCCCTTTCGTGGTGGTTCATCGATCTTTCTTACGGGCGTTTAGATTTTTCTTAGCTGCTCTGGGAGCTTTAAAGATGGGGATAGATTTCAAACCAATAATTCATAAATCAACTTGCCGTTTGAGCGCTTCGTGAGCATTTCCTCCTGGCGCTCTTCAGCCCTTTGGGAGGAAAAAAAATCAGGGCAGCTAACATTTCAGCTGCTATAAAACGAGTAGGAGAAGAGGTCAGGAAAATACTGTACGGTGTTAAAACTTTGCTATTTTGACTTAAAATTTACTTACGGGCCTTTCCTCAATTGAACAGCAACATCGATATGTCTTGGCAATCTCTCTCTCTCTCTCTTTTGCAATGTCTTCAGTCTTCATAACCTTAGAAATATAGAATATCAGAGTTGGAAGGGACGTTGGAGGTCTTCTAGTCCAACCCCCTACTCAAGCAGGAGGCCATATTACATTCCAGACAAGTGGCTGCCCAATCTCTTCTTGAAAGCCTCCAGCGATGGAGCACCAGCAGCTTCTGAAGGCAAGCTGTTATACTGGTTTATTGTTCTTACTGTCAGGAAAATTTCTCCTTAGTTTCCAGATGTTGTCCTTATTTGGTGCCCATCCAGGAATAAAGCAGCAGGAAGTCACTGCTGAGTTGTCAGCTGGCAGGTGGCTAGTTTGGAGACCCAAGCATTGTGCAACAGGGTGAGCTCCCATCCTCACCCCAGTTCCTGCCAACCTAGCAGTTCGAAAGGCAGGCAAATGCCAGTAGATAAATAGATACCACTTCAGTGGGAAGGTAACAGCCTTTGATGTATAGCCATGCTGGCCACATGACCACATAAATTGTCTTTGGACAATGTTGACTTCCTTGACTAAAAGGAAGATGAGCGCTGCCCTCTAGAGTGAAACACAACTGGACAGGGGAAACCTTTAACTTTTTTCTCCTTACTGGCACAAATGCTAATGTAAAACTTCTTTCTTAACCTGACATCATTCCAATTTAGCCCTCAATCTTTTACCCTTTGTCATCCATCAGCAGGTGACTGGGCAAGACAGAGAACAACAAAAGAAGGATCTGAGTGGGTCAATTCAACAACTCAATTTAATTATTTAAAATAATTTTAAAAATATTTTAACTTTTGTCATTTGTATGTCATTTTGTCCCTTCTTTGATAATTCTATTCCAGTTAGTGTAACTCTTGTCCCATGATGAGTTAACCATGGCAAGTTGGCCATGGTTAGTTGGATAATCCAGTATTGATGCTAGTGACTGATACAAGTCCAGTTGACTCAAGGAGGGGAGGAGAAAATGTTGTAAAATTTGGTGTGACTACTTTAACAACTGCTTTTTTCCCCAGTGGAAAAATCTGTGCCCCAATTGTGTTTGTAAGTCAACATGTTGGGAACAACAGGGAACTGGTTTGCAATTGCTCCTTTCTAGGTGGTCTCCTGTCTAAAGATTTATCAGATCCATCCTGGATTTCTTCTTTTGAGCTCAGCCAAGATCAACTAAGTGTGGTCGTCTGTTCGAACAGTGAGAGAAAAGACACTAGGAGGTTTGGAGGAATTGATTTTTACAACCTGCAGAGATCTTTGGTCCTAAGGAATGGAAAGATTGTTTGAGTTTACCTTGGACCAGGCAGTTCATCTGAGCCCATGACGTAACCATGGTTCACTCCATTAATCTTCTGGATCTGTGCAACACAATGAACAATTGATTAACTCACCTAGACTGTGGTTTTGCAAAACTCACCAGGGTACAATGTAATTGGTTAGTTTGCAGTTCGGTTTGTTCTGTAAAACATCGTTTATATGATGGCTGAAACTTGGCTCCACTCCAGACAGATTTTTCTCTTAACAAAGCACTCAGCAAAAAACAGTTAAGGTAATTTTTGGAAGAGGTTAGCTGCAGACTCTTGTCAGATTAAAAACTGTAGAATACAACCATTAAGGAAGGCCGCCAGCCTTTAAAAATAGCAACTATTGTTTCAAGAATTAGGATAAATATTGGGGAATTCTGGAAGTTGACATTCGCCCATTTTAAAATTGACGAGTGTAGGAGATGAGCAGGCCAAGGCCGAGGGAGGGGTCAAAGGTGTCATCAGTCTCGGGTCCCTTCGCGCCCACAAGAGATCAAAGTCCAGCCATCCTTGAATTCCGTTGACTCTTCTCCATCGCCTTGACCGTTAGTAGTTCAGATTCTTGTAGCAAGCTTTAGCATTCCACGGTACCTTAAACTCAACCGCTTTGAAACTCGTCAAATTTGATACTCCACACATTTTGATGTGAACATTTTGTCCCAGTACTCATCATTTGTTTGATGCAAGTAGTCCTCGACTTGCAACAGTTCATTTCGTGATTGTTCAAAGTTACAACGGCATTGGAAAAAGTGAGTTATGACTATTTTCACATGCATGAAATGCATCCTTGTGGTCATGTGATTTACATTCAGATGCTTGATAACTGACTCATATTTATGACGGTCGCAGTGTCCCAGGATCCCCTTTTGTGATGTCCTGACAAGCAGAGTCAATGGAGGAGCCAGATTCACTTAACAACAGTGTGACTCATTTAACAACTGCAGTAATTTGCTTAACAAATGTGGCAAGAAAACTCCGAAAATGGGTCAAAACTCACAACAAATTTCTCACTTAGCAACATCACTTCTGGACTCAATTACAATCATAAGTTGAGGACCATCTGTACACAATACACAAGCCAGACATTCTTGGGGTTAGCTACTTGTGATTCACTATATTATTCCTTATGGGAAAAATTTGTTTGGTACTCATTATGTCTCCTGGAAGCAATTAAGGTTGAGTTCCTAGGTACCTCGGTACAATAAATGTATATCTTCATTTGAGCTGCATGGACTCCCGATTTCCTGCTCTTGACACCGAGGTTGGGAAGCCTTGCGTTAGAGCAGGGGTGTCCAAACTTGGGAACTTTAAGACTTGTGGACTTCAACTCCCAGAATTCCCCAGCCAGCTGGCTGGGGAATTCTGGGAGTTGAAGTTCCACAAGTCTTAAAGTTCTCAAGTTTGGACACCCCTGCATTAGAGGAAGGGAAATGAACCTTCACCCCATGCCCAGTAATCCTATTATGGAATTAAGAAAACAAATTCCATCCAATGTGTTATTTGGTGCCCTCTGGGTCTTTTGAAGGAAAAGAAGAGGAGGGGAAATCTTCAGGTTGAAATGCAAGGGGGAAATCCCATAAAATGCCCCATTGCTGGAGGCAAGGAAAGCAGAGAAAAAGATTGGGTAAAAGCAGTCTTACTTTCAAGCCACTCTCTTTCTGCCTTCGGTCGCCTTCCTGTTTCTCAGGCTGTAGGATAAAAGGGAAGATTATTTTTAATTACAGAAGGTGTGGGAGGGCTCTCCTGCTTCGGAGCCATCTTGATTCAATCACAAAACCAACGAACAGATTCAGTAGCATCCAAGTGGCAGCCATTTTGTGAGGTTTGGGTTTTTTTTTACCCTCTTCTCAGTTAAATACAAAGGAGCATTTTGAAGAACAGAAAGGATGATGAATTATCACCTTCAATTGCTCAGTTTTCCGGGCAGCTCACTTTGAATAAAATATGGTGGACAAGGGCATAGAACATAGGGTTGGAAGGGACCTTCGAGGTCCTCTAGTCCAACCCCCTGCCAAGGCAGGAGACCCTATTGGACAAACTCCTGTGGTGCTTTCTTCTCATTCTTATTCCATTCCATTCTATTTTTATTTATTTTTTGCTCTTTTGTGTAGGCTCCGGAGAGTAACAAAAAACGAATAACCAAACAAACTGTGGAGTGCGTGTAAACCCTTGGGCGGCGCTGGAGGGGAGGGAATTTCCATCCTTTGTGCCTTAATCTGTTCACAAAGGGCTGAAGGCTGGAGCAGCTCCTAACTGGGAGAGACAGTTAAGTTTCTTCTCCCCCCTCCTCAGAAATAACTTTTAATCACAGCAATCGTTTAGAAGCCGGACAGGGAAAAAGCCCGTTTAAGAAATATATCAACATTGGTGCTATTAATATATGCGCGTGTATAGAATATGTGGGTGTATGTATGCATTTTGTCATGTTTATGTAGTGTATATTGGAGGTGCTGAGAGCTGTGTGCAGTGAAATTTCATTTTAATGTATGCCGATTAGTGTACATTTAAAGTGGCGGTGGAGTTATCCTAAGCCTAAGCCTAAGCCATGATGTAACCTGATGGTGACCACAGGCCACCAGATCAAATCCTGGCTGGGATGGCAGCCCCAGAGCTCTCTGGGCCTGGATCCTTCTTTTTCTTTCTCCCCTTGTAATTTCTCCTATGGATCGGCAAGAAGAAGCTCGGAGGGGTGATTGTCCTCCGGCCGTGGCGCCAGTTGTGAGCTGTGATGAGCTCTGCGCCAAGGCTGCTGCAACCCGGCTGGGAGATAATGAGGACTGGCACTGCTCCCGTCTGAAGCTGGTTTGACGGGCTGGGCATACCCACAGGCAGGCAGCAGACACTGTTGCCACCGCCATGCCGTTTTTTAAGGAATCCTTTGTATGTTCTCTTGACCTTCACCTGGCGGCCTTAGCCAGAGCCTGGATTTCTCTGCAGGCACCCAGCTTTCCTGCGTCTAAGGAGACTTTGGAGGCAGGAGAATTTGGAGCAGATTTCCCACTGCTGGAGGGGGAGAGGATTGTATTGGATGTCAGAGAAAAACATCCAGAGTGAATTTCCCAGAAAGCTGGGTACCAACGAACGAAGTTGGAAGGAACATTTTTAGGCACTTTTCCAAGAGGAGGAGAAATTCTCCCATCAGGTCTCAAAGACGGGAATTCTCCTTTCGGGTAGTCCTCAGTTGATGACCACAGCTAGGATAGAATTTCTGGGGCTGTCAGACGTGCCTCCGCTCAAAACCCAAGAAAAGAAAACACCATCTTGGTAGAGAAAAGGCACTTTGACTGAGTTTGAACTGATAGCAACGAAAGAAAAGCAAGATCAGAGGCTAAAGGCGGGAAAAGTTACATGTTGAAAGTATCCCCAAATCCCTCCCCCCAAGGGCCCAGGCGGAGTGTCTAATCCCCAACCCATGTGGTGTCATGTAGGGCGCATCTTCAGGTGCTTCCACCCATCTGCTATGCTGGGACGGTTGACCTTGACGGGGCATAAACCAGTCCATTCAGCTGTGCAGTAAATGATGAGAGCAAACCTCCCTTTTCCTCCGCACACGTCCTCCAGCTTGCTTCCCCTCCCAAGTTCAAATGCTCCCCCCTCCTTGTTACTATGGCAGCCAATAGCAAGCAAGCATCAGAGAGGCTGACAGTTGCTAAGCAAAATGACTGTTGAGTTGCATGCAATTTTATGACCTTTTTTTTTGCAACGGTTGTTAAGTGGATCGCTATGGTTGTTAAGTGGATCATGCAGACGTTAAGTGAATCCGGCTTTCCCATTGCCTTGGTTTGTTAGAAGCCAGCGGGGAAAGTTCTGAATCGCATGAGCTCAGGATGTTGTAAGTCCATACATGGTTGCTGAGTGCCTGAATTTTGGTGATGCGACAGTGGGGAATGCGGTGACGGTCATATGGGTGAGGACCAGTTGTAAGTCACATTTTTCAGTGTGGTTGCAACTTTGTTCACTAAACAAAGGTTTTAAATTAAGAACTGCCTGTGGTCCCATGCTTTTATTTTGAGTTCAGACCTCTGAATCCAGGGGAAAGATATTGAAGGTGAATATTAAAAAGCACCATACATGGAAGTTTTACTCCAGAAGTCACTCAAACCTTTCTTAACACTTGAGAACAATTATCCAGTGGAACAGCCTGCCTCCAGAAGTTGTGGGTGCTCCATCAGTGGTGGTTTTTAAGAAGAGATTGGACAGCCACTTGTCTGGAATGGTAGAGGGTCTCCTGCTTTGGCAGGGGGTTAGTCTAGAAGACCTCCAAGGTCCCTTCCAACTCTGACATTCTGTGAAATGGAAAGGAAGGATATGAGACAGGGAGTCCTCAAAAGATATGCAAGCTAGTGTTGAAATATCAAGATAGAGAAATAACCATTCTGAAACAGATCCCCAAGAAAGTGAGAGAGAAAAGAAAAAACTATTCGCAACTAGCGAAGAAGCTATACCAGAAGGGGGTGTGGTTCAGATGGTTGATGCCTGAAGGTATGTTAATATTCTGGGAGGACACAAGAGTTAGAATCAACACAACCATAGAGGCTCAGGCCTTTATGGAAAAAATAAAGCACTCCTAGATAAACCTGATGATCCTACACCAGACATACAAGACACGGGAGGGGCCGGAGCCCTGCTGCCAGGGGGAGAAGGGGCAATACCAAGAAAACTCAGATCACAAAAATGAATAAGGAAATTGGTTTGATATAAATTGATTGAAATTATTATCTGAATTTACATGCTGACAAATTATCATTATTTAGTATTGAATTATTTGTTTAAATGAATACTATGAGTACGGGGGGCGGGGACACCTTCTACATATTGTAACTGCCAAAATTTGTAACCCATTCCAATACCCTTTTCCTTTTTATTTTCTAAAACCAATAAAATTTTGTTATGAAAAAATAAAATAAAATAAAAAGATATGCAAGCTTTGGACTTCTCCAGAGTTCTTCATCGGACAAGAAGCTTTAAAGAAGTGGAGATAAGGAAGCAGCAAAGTCCAAAAAACTAGGCCAGATGTAAACTATTTCTTTTTAAGTTCAAACATGACGTTTGCGACAAAATGAAATGTCAGTGCTGGCATCAGATGATGCCTACTTGCCAAGGACAGAGGAAACGGTGTCTCCTTCCCATCTCTGAAAACAGGAAGTCCATAATCCCTGCACTGAGAAGGGTTATGATCGCCGGCAAATATCTCACCGAAGGAAGCCAAGAACTGTTTTCTCCTTATTCCAGCGTTCAGGACACAAAACTATGGATTTAAATGACAGGAAGACAGATTCCAGTGCAATGTTAGAAAAAGCTTCTCAGGAGGAGGGCAGTCAGATGCCCAAATGGAGTCCTTCACTAGAGAGCTCTTTGTCTTTATTTTCTATTTCAGAATAGAAATGGAAGGGACCTTGGAGGTCATCTAGTCCAACCCCCCTGCATGAGTAGAAGAATCAATACCGTTTCAGACAAATGTCTGTCCAGTCTCTTCTTAAGAGCCTCCATTGATGGAGCACCCACAACTTCTGGAGGCAAGCTGTTCCACTGGCTGATTGTTCTCACTGTCAGGAAGTTTCTCCTTAGTTCCAGGTTGCTTCTCTCCTTGATTAGTTTCCATCCATTGTTTCTTGCCTTGCGTTCTGATGCTCTGGAAAATTTAATATATTGAGCAGGTCTTTTGCCCTAAACAGCCTTCGGTTTCTTCTTTAATCCAGCAAGACAGACACGGACTTTAGAGGATAGTCAGAACTGCAGAAAATACAATTGCTACCAACCTGCCTTCCATTGTGGACCTGGACATTGCACAAGTCAAAAAGAGGGCTGTGAAAATATTTACACACCCCCTCACATCCTGGACATAAATTGTTTCAATTGCTACCCTCAAAACGATGCTATACCAAGACAACTAGACACAAGAAGAGGTCTTTCCCAAATGCCATCACTCTGCTAAACAACTAATTCCCACAACACTGTCAAACTATTAACTAAGTCTGCATTACTATTAATCTTCTCATCGTTGGTATCACCCATCTCCTCCCACTTATGACGGTATGACTCTTTGTTGCTTGTATCCTTACGATTTATATTGTTATACTAGGAATTTGATTGCTTACATGTACCCTATGACTGTCATTAAGTGTTGTACCTTATGATTCGTGACAATTGTCTCTTTTCTTTTATGTGCACTGAGAGCATCTGCACCAAAGACAAATTCCTTGTGTGTCCAGTCACACTTGGGCCAATAAAGAATTCTATCTATCTCCTTTAACCAGAAGAAGTTTTCCTCCTCCCTTTCTGGCCCTGGAAATATAATATTTGCTTCCTTATTTGGGAATGAGGACAGAGCCCTCCATTTCTTTTCTGGATGAAGGATGGGGTGGAATAGATCCCTCCCTCGTGCAGCAATCAAGTGAATGGCAACAACCAGATCCTTTCAATTCCATGTGCAAGGAGAACATGGCCATCCCAATGGGGCTGCCCAAGTGGAGAAAGGGTGGCAGGGAAAACCCGCTTTGAAAGTATTGGAAGAAACGTCCTTCTGGGTTCAGTTCCAAGTGGGGGGAAAGACACTGGAAACACGGAGGCTGCTTGGAAAAATGGTTTAATGGTGGACAGGATCACATGGCTTGAGCTCCTGAACAGAAAAGGGGGATCCTCTGTTTCCAGATGTTGGGTGAAGAGGGAAAAGAGAGGAGGGAAAGGGACATGCTGGTTTTTTTAATACTCTCTTCGGCCCCACCTCTCTGTTTCCTGTTCCTGCGTAAGAAATGTATTCTGATTGGTTGTCAGATTCCCATGGGGCCATGCAGGGGCAGCTCTCTAGGTTGTGTTTTGAGTCCAAGTTTGATTGAGTTTCCAGAGGCCATGTGGTGAGTTCTGTAGAAGGCTAATCCTACCTTTATTATGTAAAGTAGACTAGCTCAGGCTTTTATGGCTCATTGACAAAGGGTGGGGAGGGGGCAGGAAGCTGCAGGGAGCTACTCTTTAAAAAGATGTTTCTCAGGGTAGAACAAGAAGCAATGGGTGGAAACTAATCAAGGAGAGAAGCAACTTAGAACTGAGAAGAAATTTCCTGACAGTTAGAACAATTAATCAGTGGAACAGAAGTTGCCTCCAGAAGTTGTGAATGCCCCAACACTGGAAGTCTTTAAGAAGATGTTGGATAGCTATTTGTCTGAAACGGTATAGGGTTTCCTGCCTAGGCAGGGGGTTGGACTAGAAGACCTCCAACATCCCTTCCAACTCTGCTATTGTATTGTATTCTTCCTTTTCACATCCAGGGAAATATAATATTCTGCCTTCTTAATGTTTCCCAGGACATTTCAGTTTTCTAGCAGAGGGGTGGCTTTTAACTTCCTCCTGAACGTAATTGGGCAGAGTACCCGCCCTGCATTCTTGGAGAGTTAAATAAGCAGGAGAAATAACCATAAATTGACCAGGGGGCCCTGGGCTTCTTCTCCCTCTCCTAGTGGGAACCCTTTTGCAATTCCAACCTTGTTGACTGTCACCAGAGGAGGTCTGGAGGAATGATGGAACACAGGACAAAGCGCCCGGAGTCTGCATACTTGGAAGCGTTTTTGGAGAAAATCGATTAGGGGGGAGGGATCCACCCATTGCATCACATGCCAGCAGCATGCTTGGCAGGATGAGCAGAAATTTCACTTGGCCCAACCTTTGGCTTCCTGGTGGAGAATGTGATATATCCGTCATGGTGAACCTGTGGCACGTGGAGGCATGTCACCTGGCACGCGTGGTATTTCTGGCAATCACGTGCAGCCAACGATCAGCTGGTCTGTGCATGTGGCAGTGCCGGAAACCGGAAGAGCCGGTCTTTTGCTTTCTGGCCTGAGCATGTGTGTTAGCCAGCTGATCAGCGGGTGCGGATGCGTGGCAGGAACTGAAAGACTTGCTGGCCGGGCACGCAAGTCCTTTTTCCAGTGCGCGTATGTCCCCTGGGTAGTTTCTCTTCCTGGTGCGCGCGCAAAGAAAGAGCATTAAGTTCTCCCTTTTCTGCACTCGGTGCCAAAAAGCTTCGCCATCACTGTTAGATATGCTCCGTGCAGGAGTGGCGAAATCCCCTTACGCCACAAGGCAATAAGCAGTTGCTAATGTTATTATTTGTACTCGGAAGGTAATAACGATGCTTGTGCCTTACCTGTAAGGCAGGGGTGTCCAAACTTGGGAACTTTAAGACTTGTGGAACTTCAACTCCCAGAATTCCCCAGCCAGAATTCTGGGAGTTGAAGTCCACAAGTCTTAAAGTTCCCAAGTTTGGACACCCTTGCTGTAAGGGGTTGCAATCGGACGGAGAAGGAGGAAGAAAATGATCAGGGCACTGACAATATTAAAATGAAATGTCTTCAAGCAAAGGCTCAAGCTTAGAGCACCCCCCCCCCCCCCAAAAAAACCCACCTTAGGTAAAGATTTTTGGTGCTCTAAGTTTGATTGTTTGCTTGGAGACATTTGAAAATAATCCAGATAGAGTAATGTTTTCAGCTGGGACTTTGACGGACACAAAACAGATATGCGTCACGGAAGGCAGATAGTTAAATTAATATTCTTCCCCCCAAAAAAAATTCTTAAGGAAGATTTATGATCCTCTCAACAAGATGGAAGATTGTAGAATGAAGAAACGGAGGAAAAGGAATGGGAAGGGAACTGCTCCTCCATTTGAAAGACGGGCCGGGAGGTACTTAACTTCTCCCCAATTTTTACTGGACTGCACACAGAGAAGTCCCACTATGGAGGAATGGCTGGACACCCCTCACCCCAGCCAAGCAAACTGAAGTATGCACATTTGCATGGCTGATTTTTGAACTGTGTGTGTGGAATTGTTTCACACTAGCCTGGCTTTTCCTTTTTGCATGGCATCAGGCGCAAGTGAACAGCTGTGTCTTTGCTCAGGGTATTCTCCGCCTCCTTCCCATTTCCAAGCTTAATGGCCCTTGGATTAGATCTGAACCAAGGAAGCACACATCCATCGCAGCGTGCTAAATCTTTGTCAGGCAACTGTGAGCCTGCCTTTATTTTAAGGAAACGAGGCCGGCTGGGAATTAATTCAGGTCAACACCAATGTGCCAGAGAAACAGTGAAGTCTATTTTTGGAGCAATTATAGAGGAGAGCCGGGCTGAACCTCAGCAGCCAAAAGCTCTCCCATGACCCATCCATCCCCAAAATGGGGCAGTTGCGTTTTTATGCGTGCTCTGCTCCACGCAGGAGCGGAGGAAGGAAGGAATGGAGAATTCCCTTCTCCCCGTTAATGGACAGGTCCTCTAGGGCCGTCTTTTCACAGTTTCTCCCTATATTGGCACAACAAAAGTTGCATATTCGCTTCGAAGATTGGCTTCGACGAGAGAAAGCTGGGGAAAAAAATAAGCAGGAAAGACTTCCGCACGGCTCAGCCCTCTTCCACGGATACATACATTCCTCTTTCCCTTGTGCCACAATGGAAGTCTGTGGGATGAACCACAGAGGTATTTTGTGGTTTGTAATGTGATCCAACACACACACACACACACACACACACACCACCTTCTTCTTCTTCTTTTTAAACACCTTTGTTTTCCCAGGAACTTGGCAATATGAATGCCGAAAGGATTTTGGTACACAAGAAACTCAATACATGTCAAAACATTTGAAAGGAGGAGAAAGGAGAATGTTTTGTTCTTGAAACCACATTTCTCTCAGACCCCTCTGCAGATAGAATCGCTTACAGGCAGTCCTGGACTTACAACCACAACTGAGCCCTAAATTTTGGTTACTAAGTGAAACACTTATTGAGTTTTGTCCCATTTTACAACCTTTCAGAGGTGGGGGAGACACCAGAGAATTGTTGCCTTTTTCACCAGCATCTCTTGTGGTCACCAGAACAACAAAATAACAGAGTTGGAAGGGACCTTGGAGGTCTTCTAGTCCAACCCCCTGCTTACGCAGGAGACCCTATCCCATTCCAGACAATTTGTGTGGCCAGTCTCTTCTTAAAAGCCTCCAGTGATGGAACACACACAACTTCTGGAGGCAAGTTGCTTCATTGGTTGATTGCTCTCACCGTTAGTAAATTTCTCCTTAGTTCTGATTAAATTAAAGTTTTAAAGGCATCACATAGAAATAAGGTATATACTGTACTTCTGATCCTGAGGTTCTGTCAACGGTAGGAGATAACCAGGCTGAGCCTGAGGGAGGGATCAAACACATCATCAGTTTGGAGTGTCTACCCCCTAAGTCCAGCCACCCCCCCTTGAAGTCCGTTGACTCTCATCTGGTCCTAATTTGCCTTGACCCTTAGTTGTTCAGACTCTTGTGCATAGATAGTATGGGAGACACTTGTAGTACTTTTAAACTCTGTCCCGGTTTCTGACTTCTTGCATCTGAGATCAACCTTTCAGAGGTGAATGCCACAAGTTTGGGCAACCCTGAATATGTTTCATATCGGTAAATCCAGAGCCGAGGTCGAGACAGCGGAGCATGTCCTTCTATTTTGCCCTATGTATAGCGCGGACAGATCTAGGTTACTGTCTCTTCCTGAAATCGTCCCTTCTGGTCCTGATGGCCGTGATTTGTTTGTGCATTGCCTTGGGGATGTCTCCTCGTACATCACCTCTCAGGTTTCCAGGTTTTTCTTGAGAGCTGTGACCATCAGAGGAGAGAGCTGTAACCTCCCTTAGTTGGGCTTTTGGTGACTGGCTGCTGTGTCTCTTTTGTAGTGGTCGTGTTTTGGTCTGTGACTGTAAATAAAGTATTATTATAACATATCGGTAAATCCACCAGGAGCCTCATCCAAGCCAAGAACAGTGTTGGCTCATTCTCACATCCTTTTGACGACACAATGAAGATGCTTTGCTATCCCAATCATAGAATGGAGGGATTGGAAGGGACCTCTGGTGATCCAGAAAATACCAGAGGTCTATTCTATTCTATTCCCATTCTATTCTAATTCTATTCTATTCATTCTAATTCTATTAACAGTTGTTAAGTGAATCAAAGCAGTTGTTAAGTTAGTAACACAGTTGTTAAGTGAATCTGGCTTCCCCATTGACTTTGCTTGCCAGAAGGTTGCAAAAGGGATCGCATGACCGCGGGACTCTGCAACCGTCATAAGTATGTGTCAGTTGACAACTATCTGAATTTTGATCTGCAACAGTAAAAAGTGTGAGAAATGGTCATAAGTCAGGTTTGTTAATGTCATGGTAACTTTCAACGGTCACTAAATAAATTGTTGTAAGTTGAGGACTACCTGTATTTGTGACATGAAAGCTGACTAGGTAACTTTGGGCCAGTCCCTCTCTCTCAGCCCACCCACCTCACAGGGTTGTTGTTGTGGGGAAAAGAGGAAGAGGAAAGAGTATTACATACATTCAGTGCATTGAGTTAACTATCATCTATCTATCTATCTATCTATCTATCTATCTATCTATCTATCTATCTATCTATCTATCTATCTATCCATCTATCTCTATAAAAGGCAAATACCACTCACTCATCACGAAATCTCCAGATCCGTAAAGCCTACAAGCTTGAAACTTTGCATGTATGTTCCTCTTGGCTTCTAGGTGCTCGCTAAGAAAGGGTTTTTTTAAAATGACCATCAGATCATTAGTATTTTTTATACAGTAATTAACATGCTCTGATGCTAAGGAGTTCTAGTCCCCCTCCCCACCTGAAAAGAACTCTGTTCCAACTGCCAGTTGCCTTATATTAACACACTCTGATGCTAAGGAGTTAGACATTCTACTCCCCCTCCCCACCTGAAAAGAACTCTGTTCCAACTGCCAGTTGCCTCACATTCTGTTACCTCAGTTCAAACTGGCAGACATTCCACTCTTTCACTCAGGAGCAGTCTGGGGCTCCTTACAGTACTAAATGTCGGCACCTCACCAAAATGTCTATGCCTTCCACCTACGGAACTGCCTCCAAACTCAAGGCAGCGG
The DNA here is from genome assembly GCF_964273705.1 of Natrix helvetica. Classification (NCBI taxonomy): domain Eukaryota; kingdom Metazoa; phylum Chordata; class Lepidosauria; order Squamata; family Natricidae; genus Natrix; species Natrix helvetica. Next base: position 3,088,781 of record NC_138556.1, read on the forward strand.
GAGTGATATTCTCTTATGTGTTTCAATCACCAACCATCACTGAACCAATGGATTGAACCAGAGTGAACCAGATTTCTCCTGCATTGCCCAACCACATAGTTTCGTCGTGAAGCATGGGTATCCAGCTAGTCAAGTACTAAAGGTGCTTTCTGTAACTTTTTGTGCTACCCTGAGCCAAAGGGGGCCAAACTTTGAAGAGGAGATAAAACAGCAATATGGTCTGCACTGGGGGCCACATTTCACCCAAGCAGAACTGGGTCTCACTTCTCTTTATCCCCTCTTGCAAATGCACAGGGCTACAAGAAAGAATCTGCTTGGCTCAAACGTTTAGTCCCGTTGTTTCCTCGTGCAACCTTGAGAGCTTCCTGCAAGGAGAGTGTCTCTGCTTCTCATTGGGCCAAGAGACAGCAAGACTAATCGTTTCAAGACACGAGCCTGGACCAGTTTTCCTTTTCCCGCAACTGCTCAACTCTTCCGCTTTTGCATCCATCCAAAAAGCCTTAGTGCATGGAGCTAGATGGTACCAATCATGAAAAGGAAGCAGATTGCATGGTGCAGAAGCCAGAGGTATTCATTTTGTCAGGAAAAAGCTCAACCTTAAACCACCGAGGGTTGATCGCGATTGTAGCAGGATGCAAATGCAATAAATAAAAGTGTGAGAGACCATACTTTCAGAATAGAATACTCTGGAAAAGCAGACCAGCCAATTGCAATTTTTGCTTTGATTCTAATCAGATTCTAAGTGTGAGAAAGTCTTCCCAAATGAGAGAAAAGATGCCATTGGTCCCTGGGCAACGGAGGACTGGAACCTGGGTCTCCCCATTGCGACGTCAGCCTCCTCCCCACTGTAGCGCCTTGGCTCTCTCTTTGAGGACACTCACACACAAAGCATTGTGTTCTCTCGTGGTTCCCCTTTGCGTGCCCAAGACGGGTGTGTTGGCAAACAAGGCTGCATTCAGAGACGCAGAAGTCAGGCTCTTGTTCAATAAAGTGGAAGTGGAGATGGCTTGATGTACATAAAGACAGGATCCCAAAATGTTGCATGCCGATAACACCCACACCCACACATGCACACACAAAATCAGAACAATAGAGTTGGAAGGGATCTTGGAGGTCTTCTAGTCCAACCCCCTGCTCAAGCATGAGACCATATGCCATTTCAAATAAATGGCTGTCCAATTTCAACAAAATACAAACTCCAAGAAGAAAAAAGAACAGAGATAAACAAGACATAAAATAAAATAAAAATATAATTGTGCATACAAAAAGCAAACATATACATAATTTGTTCCCCCTAGTTGAATACTGATAGATACATTTCAAAAATAATACTTCCCTCACCTTGTGAAACAGGCCCAGGGTTTATAAACTTCTACAACTCTATTTACACAACCAATTTGACCTGATATCTATTTACGATATAAAAAAGCATAGTTAACAGCAAGGTTAAACTTCAAAGCCCTTTGTTAACAATCTATTCTCCTATGTCCTCACAGAAAGCCCACCATGGCTTCTAATCTACAATAAACCACAATTGTTATCTCTGGTCCATCCAGGGTCAAATACCTTTGATTGATTCTTCACAATGAAACTTTTCCTTAAAGTTTTCCTTAAAATTTTAATTTTAATGGGGATCTTTCCCCAAAGGGTACAGGTGATCCTCGACTTACAACCACAACTTAGCCCAAAGCTTATGTTGCTAAGTGAGACATTTGTTTAGTGAGTTTTGCCCCGTTTTACGATCTTTTTTTGCCACAGTTGTTAAGTTAGTAATGCCGTTGTTAACTGAATCTGGCTTTCCCATTGACTTTGCCCGTCAGGTCACAAAAGGGGATCACATGATCCCAGGACATTGCAACCGTCATAAATATGATTCAGTTGCCAAGGCTCAAATTGCGATCACGTGACCGTGGCGATGCTCCAACGGTTAAGTGTGAAAAACAGTTGTAATTTTGAACAGTCACTAAGCGAACTGTTGTAAGTCAAGGACTATCTGAAATCCAAAACCTATCGGGAACCTTTCAAGGTGGATGTTGGACTTGAACCTAGAGCCATTCTCGTGGGCCAACATGCTAACCACTACACTCTACTGTCTCTTGCAAAGTAGTTGGGATTGGTTTAGAATGGGTGAGAATTACTGTGCTATTTTTAATTGAATTAAGTCTATTTTACAGCCTCCACGTGGTGTATTTGTCATCTTTCCCAGTTGCAGCAACAGCCAAAAAAGCCAATGCATCCTAAGTTGCATTAACAGAGGGATACAATCAAGATCAAGGGAGGTACTAATACCACTCTATAAAGCCTTAGTAAGACCACACCTAGAATCCTGCATCCAGTTTTGGCCACCACACTATAAAAAAGATATTGAGACTCTAGAAAGAGTGCAGAGAAGAGCAACCAGGATGATTAGGGAACTGGAGGCTAAAACATAGGAAGAACAGTTGCAGGAACTGGGGAAGAGAAGGACCAGGGGAGACATGAGGACAGTCTTCCAATATTTGAGGGGCTGCCACAGAGAGGAAGGGGTCAAACTATTCTCCAAAGCCCCTGAAGGCCAGACAAGGAACAATGGATGGAAACTGAACAAGGAGAGATTCAACCTAGAAATAAGGAAGAATTTTCTGACATTGAGAACAATCAACCCAGGGAACAGAAGTTGCTTTCAGAAGTTGTGGGAGCTTCGTCCCTGGAAGCTTTCAAGAAGCGATTGGACAGAGATTTGTCAAAAATGGTGTAGGGCAGTGCTTCTCAAATAGTGGGGCGGGCCCCCCAGGGGGGGCGCGAGGCTCCGTAAAGGGGGGCTCAGCTCAAATTATTTTATATATTTTTGTTTTGCAGGTTAAAGTTTTTTTTAATATTGTGTTCCTTTAAATCCTGTGCTCCTTTAAATCTTTTCTGCTACAGTTAATAAAGTTATTCTTTGTTGTAAATTGATCCACATTTCTTTCTTTTTTTATTCTCTTATACGTTAATAAGGATACAGTGTTATGCAGAGGTGTACTTATAACAATTTTATAGACAAATGATACTATTTACAGTTGCGCGGGGCACGCGAAATGTTTTCTTCTTCCTAGGGGGGGCATGACAGAAAATAATTGAGAAGCACTGGTGTAGGGTCACCTGCTTGAGCGGGTGGTTGGACTAGATGACCTACAAGGCCCCTTCCAACTCTGTTAATTTGTTATCTGTTGGAAAATGATGGCTAGCCACATGACCAGTTTTCTGCATCCGCATCCCAAAGTTTGTTGTTCCCTGGAATTGGGAACGGGAAGCCTTTCGGTATGAATTCATCCCTGGGGCTCCGTGTTGTCCCCCAAATACAAATGAAGAGATGCCTGGGATTTTACACTAAGTTCAGGATAAACGTTCCCTAAATAATCTTGGGGTCTGGAGGCTGCTGCAGTCCTGTGGAAACCCAGAGGAGGCACACCCCCGTCTCCCTCCAAGCAATTCAGCCAAATCAAGGAAGGATGTATCTTAATTAGCCATCAGCTGTACCATTAACAGGGAGCTCAATTAACTCTTCTAAAATTGTAGCTTTTAAGTAAATTAAGATAGGCGTTTAGATTTTGCCCGGCTGGTGAGGGAACAGACGGACCAAGAATTAAAAGGACACAAACTTCGCTAGAAGACACACCTGAATTTGTTTCAATACTAGGACTATGAAATAATCCACCAAAAAAAGGAGTCGTTTCTCTTTAAGCGAGGCCAACAATCTTTGGAGGGTTACCATGTACCTCGACTTACGACCACAATTGAGTCCAACATTTCTGTTGCTAAGAGAGGCAGTTGTTAAATTGGTTCCGCCCCATTTTACGACCTTTCTCACCACAGTTCAGTGAATCACTGCAATGGTTAAACTGTAATACGGTTGTTAAGTGGGTCTGGCTTCCTGGTTGACTTTTTGTCAGGTTGCAAATGGATGACATTACCCTGCGATCGTCATCAATATGAGTCAGTTTGGCTGGATTTTGATCACGTGACCATAGGGATGCTACAATGGTCATAAGTGTGAAAAATGCTCATAACTGATAAGTCACTTTTTTCAGGGCTGCTGTAACTTTGAACGGCCACTAAAAGAACTGTTGTAAGTCAAGGACTACCTATATGTACAAATATACCGTAGGACAGGGGTGTCCAAACTTGGCAACTTTAAGACTTGTGGACTTCAACTCCCAGAATTCCCCAGCCAGCTCTGCTACACCCCTGCTGTAGGAAATGTAAGAATGTAGTGGAGCACTCCCAGTCTTCACTTGCGCCCCATCAGGCCTTTTGCCTCTCTGACGGGGAGAGGAGGAATCGAGGCAGCCCTTTTTGAAGTGGGCAAGGCCTCCATCCTTGCAAGAGCGGCCAAAATTCTCCTCTTTTAAGCAAGGATGTGGATTGCAGAAGAGGCAACCTGGCTTAGCGTGCACTTTGCGTTTCTTGGAGCCCCAGGTTTCATTAGCAATGGAGATTCCCTAGCGATGCTGGTTGAACAGCATAGAAACTCATGCAAGGGATGTAAGATCTTGGCTAAGTTAACAGCCTGATTTAAATATCTAAGAACAGGGTTGGACAGGATAGGACAGAACGGGGTGGAGTGGAATGAAACAGTACAACAGAACAAGAATGTATAGAAGTTGGAAGGGACCTTAGAGGTCTTCTAGTCCAACTAGAGCAAGAGACCCTATTTTATTTCAGACAAATGGTTGTCCAGTCCCTTCTTGAAATCCTCCAGTGGTGGAGCATCCACAACTTCTGAAGGCCAGGCATTCCACTGATTAATTGTTCCCACTGCAAGGAAGTTTCTCCTTAGTTCTAGGGTGCTTCTCTCCTTGTTTAGTTTCCATCCTATTACTTCTTGTCCTGCCTTCAGGTGCTTTGGAGAATAGCTTGAGCCCTTCTTTGCGGCAGCCCCTCAGAAATAGTTATACTGCTATCATGTCACCAGTAGTTCTTCTTTTCATTACACTACCCCTGCAACTGTTCTTCGTACGTTTTAGCCTCCAGCCTCCTGCTCATTCTTGTTGCTCTTCTCTGCACTCTTTCCAGAGTCTCAACATCTTTTTTGTATGATTCAGATGTACCTTCTTTTACACCCGTTACAACCATGATCTCCCCCCTCCTCCTTTGGCTTCATTCTTCAAACAGCCTCTGTTTCATCATTTCCTATTTTGGGGCAAAGTATTTTTATTTGATTGCATTTTAACTGTGGGCAAGCAACTTACAGAGATGTCTGTGTAATATAAACGCCTGTATGATTCTACCGGGTGCCGGGAAAAAAATTAAAAATTAAAATTAAAAATTAAAAGCTGAACATTGGAATCTGATCCTTAAGGGAGGCGGGGGGGCGGGGGGGGGATTCACGCTTGTGAGATCATGCCCAGTTTTGCTATCACTGCATTGGATGCTCATGTTTTAAAGTCTACTTTGCTGGAGAAAATAAAGAGGTGGGGGCTGGCTGAGCGCTGAATCATTGCCTGGGGCGTTGTGTCGATGTCAGCGATACCAACTAAGCCTGAAAGTATCCGTTGATTACCAAGTGTGATTAACCAATTAATAGCTTGATTACAGACTAAATATACAGCTCTGGTTAATTGGTGCTGGTAGCCCACTGGTATCTTGCCTTAAGCCCTCTCCCAGGCTCCAAGTTAATAAATTATTGTTCACTTCCAAGGACTTCTATTTTTAAAGCCAGCCACTTTTACACATTTACTCACTGTTTGCAAATGTGAACTGAAGCCTCAGAAGCTCCAAAAGGATGAAGGGAAGGATGCCAAATGGAGCTGTCAACTAATTTCTCTTGATAGTGCTACTCTCCCTCCTTAAAAAAAAAGAAAAAGAGCAATTGAAGCCAAACTTAACTGGCAGAAATTTAAAACATCAGCTTTGGGACTTTCAACCACTCTGGATTACAGCCATCTTTGAAGCTGCTTATTGCTGACACAATAAATCATGAAGATTGTTTTCAGGGGATGCAACGGCTCTGCAATTAATGAGCCTAACACTGTTTCTTGATCATGCAGGATCGAAGGTTTCTTACCACACGGATTAACCTGCTTAACCAAGGAAGAACATCTGGGTCACATTAAGCACTGTGGGAATGCTCACCAACTACAGACAGTGTGTGTTCATTCCTTTTTCAGGACTAGAGTCCCTGCCTGCATCAAATAGACTGTCACCCACCCGAAATGTGTGCAGCAAATATCTAAGTTGCCATAAAACTGTTATTTTTGTCTGCAGACACTCAACAGGAAGCACCCTGATAAAATGTTCTGGTGCTGCCACCTTGTGGCCTCAGCCAAACCTTACAGTTACGAAGCTGTCTTAATACACTCCACCTGCAAAGTGCCGTGTGCAGTATTTGCGCTCCCAACAAATACACTCCAAATGTGACTTGGGCAGAACTCCTGGCTTAAGGGTGGGGCAAGGGGCACAGCAGGCAGTCCTTCCAACCAAAAAGCAACAGATGGGTTCTTCTTCTTGTGCCATATCCGTCATCGGACATCGTTCGAAAGGATGGGTTAAATAAAGGAATTCGCACTCTGTACCCTGTTTCTCCAAGTGAGGCTAAGAGCCAAATTTGTAGGAGTTTGTTTTCGGTTCCTGGAAATGCACCCCAACACATTAATTTGGGGCATAACCAACCAGAGAGGTGGTTCTGTTGTGTAAAATTCCTGCCTTCTGGCATGTTTAGGTTGACCACAAAGAGCATACAGCCCTCGACTTATGACCAAAATTGAGCCTCCAATTTCTGTTGCTAAGCGAGACATTTGTTAAGTGACACTTTATGACCCTTTTTGCCATTGCTGTTAAGTTAGTAACGTGGTTGCTAAATGAATTTGGCTTCCCTGTTGACTTTGCTTATCAGAAAATCGCGAAAGAAGATCACGTGACCTGGAGACATTGCAACCGCGATACACATCAGCTGCCAAGCTTCCAAATTTTGATCATGTGATCTTGGGGAGGCTACAAGGGTTGCAAGTGTGAAAATTGGTCATAAGTCACTTTTTTCAGTGTCGTCATAACTTCGGTCAGTATACAAATGGTTGCAAGGTGAGGACGGCAGAAGCACTTGGGGTTTCCACATTCTCTGCTTGGAGTTTTGTAAAGGAAACACATACTAAAAATCCATTTTGGAACTCCTGCTTGAGCAGGGGGTTGGACTAGAAGACCTCCAAGGTGCCTTCTATCCTAGAACCAGAGCTGTTTCCAAGAGCACCTGCAGGGGGACTCAAAAAAGCCAAGGTGGCAATTGTGATCACAGGAGCATAAAAAGAACAGGACTTTGGCCCCCAACAACAGTCCTCTTTCCAGAAAATCTGCAGATAGGAAAATCAAAGCACCACACTGCGTCAGGAGGGGTGGGCAACTATGGCCCCTTTACAACCTGTGGACTTCTACTCCCAGAATTCCTGAGTCAGCCATGCTGGCTCAGGAATTCTGGGAGTTGAAGTCCACAAATTGTAAAAGGACCAGTTGGCCACCCTGTTATAGGTAGAACTTTGCACTGAGTAGTTGCTTAGGCATCGGAATGGAGAAGCCCATTTGGGAGGAAAGAATGGATATCAGCTGATTCACACACACACACAATTGCAAATTTATTTTATGTTGTATTATATTTTGGCTATATTCTTCCTGGTTCATCTCAGCAATTCATTGGCTACGTTGCAGAGGACGGAATATTTGCCATCTGAAACAAGAGTTTCTATTGATGTGAACCTTCTACCGGCAATATTAACCTAAAGGTAAAGGTTCCCCTCGCATATATATATGCTAGTTGTTCTCGACTCTAGGGGGTGTTGTTCATCTCTGTTTCAAAGCCGAAGAGCCAGCGCTGTCTAAAGACGTCTCCGTGGCCATGTGGCCGGCGTGACCAAATGCCAAAGGTTCATGCAACGCTGTTATCTTCCCACCAAAGGTGGTTCCTATTTTTCTACTTGCATTTTTACGTGATTTTGAACTGCTAGGTTGGCAGAAGCTGGGAAAAGTAACGGGAGCTCACTCCGTTACGCGGCGCTAGGGATTCAAACTGCAGAACTTTCTTTTTTCTTTTTCTTTTTAAACAAACATAAACAAACAAGACATGTAACATATAAACATCTTCAATTACGTACAGTCTGTCGATTGGTTACAAGGTTTTTGTGCGTCTTTTCCATAGTCATCACTTAAACTTTATCTAAGGTCACATATTGTCAATCAAATATATTTGTATACATTATTATTTTAGTACTTCATTTGTTTGACTATCACTATTGTTTCTTCATTTTAAACAAGGTATTCTAAATATGGATTCATTTATATTATAATAATTCATTATATCATCTTCAATATATCCAATAATAAAGTATTTTATATCCTATTCTGTCATTCTATTATTTTAGTATTAGTAACATTCTCTAATAATTCTCAATTCCACGTTTTTTCCATTATTAGTATCATCACTCCAATACATAGGTATACAATCACCATGACCATCAAACACTCATTGAGTATAGCTATTATTACATCCTTTTTATATGAAGCATACTAAATTTAAAGTAAATTTATATTATGGCGTTTCATTACATTGTCCTGAAATCATCCAATGCTATTACATCTTTATATTCTATTCTATATAGAATTATTTATCTTTCAAAAAACCTTTCAACATCATCTCCATAGTCCCACTTACAATTTATACAAAATTTCATATTATCAATCTAGTATATATAAATGCATTATCATTGTTAATCATTTATTTGACTATAAATTACTTTGTCTCATACATAATACTCAAAGTTTAACTAAGTTCAACTTAATTTTATTGTAACATTTCATTTCATCATCCTGTATCTTTCCAGTAGTGGTGCAGTTCAATATCTCTTGCCATTTGTAGAATCTCTATTCTAAGTGTTTTCTTGATAAGCCTATGTGGATTTCTCTTGGCAACTTGTTGTTCATTCCATATCTTATAGAGACTCGAAACCCTCCATCTGTTCCTTCCATCAGCTTGCCTTTAGTTATCACTGGTGCTTCTGCCAAAATTACTCTCATTGTTTCTGCCAAATTTTCTCCCCTTTCTTCATCTATGTTTTGAAGTCTGAGATAAGAATTCCAGTTCGTCGATCTCTCCTTTCGGTATTTCACAAGTATCATTTCCCTCTCGATTTTGCTGTCAGTGTCAACAATTTTCTTATCACTTTGTTCATTTTTTGAGCTCAATTTTTTGAGCTCTGTCCTCAGATTTCATTATTGTTTTGTAATTATTCTCAACTCTTCCCTCCATTCTTTCTATATTTTGTTCTATAATCTCAAGTCTTTTTTCAATTCTCTCTGTGCTTACTAGTACTTTTTGAATTTCTAGCATAATTATTTGTAGTGTTAATTCCTTTTCTTCTTCATGTTGCGCCATTTTTCCAGGTTGTAAATACTGCCACTAAGGCATCCAAGGCTGTTTGCTAGATTTCAAACAAATTCAGTGTAATCTTTCAAGTCAAGGTTTTCTCTTTACTCCAAGAGTACTGCATAAACAAAACGTGCTTTCCACTTTCAGGAAACAGAGCCAATAGCCCTGTAAAATCAGATGTTACCAAGCCTCCATCCTCTAGATGGCAGTGTTACTTCTTTTTCCTCTGCTTTTACCTCTCTCTTTAATCTCCAAGCTCAAGAAGAGAGAAAAGAATGCTTAAAAGTTACGATCCAACCGAGCCTTGAGAGGAAAGAGATTTTTAATCCACAAATACAAAAAATGGGAAAAAATGGAAGGGAAAAAAAGACCAGTCCAATTTAAAAGAAATAGGCATTTGTAAAAATTCCATCCACAGAAAGAAACAAAATTAAAGAGAAAAAGATAATACAATAGTTCTAATCCAGGCTTGATTCTCCACTTACTCTCTTCTGTTCTCAATTTTAATTTAACTCTAAGTCTTTTTGGGTATTCTCTTCTCTAATAGTAAAATTTTTCTCACCATTTCCGACACTCTCTCTCCTGTTCTGCTTCCGTTTCAGAGGTCTGTCCCAACCTTTTGCAGCCTCAATGGCTGCTTCTCTTGTAGCCAGAAAAAAGAGCTTCTCCTGGATCAATCAGGGGCTTTGCGATGCCTCTGAGACCAGCAGGACGTGCCCTTCTCTATCACCGTCTCTACGGGATGGTTTAGGTCCAAAACCACCGTCCAGCAACAGAGATTTCGACAGCAATCCTGGAGCTCCAAGATTGCATGTCGTGTTGTAGCGATGTCAGCCCCACCCTCGAACTGCCGAACTTTCTGATTGACAAGGTCACCGTCTTAGCCACCGCATCCCATTATATTACCCTAAAACAGTGGCTAAATGCTTTGCTTGACTAGTAAAAGGATGCTGGTTCAAAGCTCAGGAAATTTTCCTTCCTTTCCTCCCTCCTTCTTTTCCTAACTATCGAGTGAAAATAATTATTTCTGCTAAGTTTCTGCTGGATGCCAAAACAGCAACCTCTTGCGTAGTAGGTAAAACTCTTAGCCACCAAGCTGTACGGGAAATTACTAAATTTATTAGAGTACAGACTGGCTGAAAATAAGCTGCTTATCGTACATATTAATTTTATAAATTAATCTGCATTTTAATTTACTACCTAGATATAAATAAATGCGTATATATCAACCCTAATATTACTTCGCATGGATTTGATTTTAGGTTTATGTGTGAGTATTTGCACATGTACTGCAAGCATATACACACTTCCTCCCAGAGTGATAAGCAACTGGTTTTCCCAGAGTAGAAAATTGGGATGGCACAACAACAAGAGGAGGTTGTAGCCTTGGGACAGGATAGTATATGCTGCAAATTGTTGCCAAAGTCTAAGCAGGGTTTTCTTAAGCCTGCGTGAGCACAAGAGGAGCAGCGTAAATTTTAAGTGTGTATCTCAGGGGTGTCCAACCTTGGCAACTTTAGGACCTCTGGAGCTTAACTTAAAGAATTCCCCAGCCAGCATGATGTATATACATAGGCTACCAGTGCTTTCTGAATTAACTGAATTAATGGCAAGGTGAGCATGAAATGAAAAATAAAGAGGGGGGGGGGATTATTTTGGAGGTTCCAAAATAACATTTTTTACTTTTGCAAGCCAGAGCTTGAAACTGCTTGATATTTTTGGCTAAGGGGCATTTCCCAAAAGCTGATTGTTCCCAATTCCAAGATTTGGCTGGATCACCATCCCAGTAAGAGGAAATCTCTACAGACATTAGACCCCCAATAGGATTCCAAAATGCTGAAGTGTTCCTTGAATTGCCTTTATTAATGTCATTAACAAAAGAAGAGAAGACTTTTTGCTGCATCTTTCACCTGCTTTTTGTTACTCGGAGCAGTAAGGAACTTCTGAGCTTTCCTCCGATGGGGAAGGGAGCATCCATCAAGGGGAGTTATGGCTGCTCTCCACTAAAATGTGCTTTTCCTTTCAACCTGCCCTCAGCTAAAGAATTTCAACAAATGCAGCAAGCACAACAATGAAACTCCTTCTGGGCGAAGAAAAGAATCATGAATTGTACATTCATTTGATGAAGTCCACTTGAGAGCACTCAGAAACAGTGATAAAATGCTTCTCTTTGTTGCCACAGATTTTGGTGTCATCCAGTGAATCTGCAGAACAAAAGGCAATGGTAACAAACACGGGGAAAACTAAAAAAAAACACCATTTTAACTGCCTTGGATGGGAGGCTTACTTATGAGGGCTCTTTCACGGTTACAGGGGAATTTTATTGACATAATTTCTTCTGGGGAGATACACCCACAGCTCAATATTTGGACAGTCTCTCAGCTATGAAGCCAATTAAAATTATGCAAAACAAGAAAGTCAGAATCTATTCACTCTGGAAACTAACTTCCCCAAACATAAAAAGAAAATGGGACAGAAAGTCAACTATGGATTCTAGTTATTTTAACCAAAAGGAAAACAAAACAAGGGCATTCTTCACATAGACAGAAAATACTATTTTATCTAGACCTGTGGATGCCACCTGTTAGAATAGAACACCCAAAACAAATAGAAAGATGGATAAGAAGCCAGAGAATTAAACAGAGGGACACAAAAGATTCCATGCCACATGCCACCAAGTGATCTGCTAATTAATTCCAGAAGGAAATTTCAAAACAGGGCTTTGATTACAATAGCAGCGGTACTGAATAAAACATAAAAGCTAATGCCATTCTAGATTCCAGACTGCAAAAGTTCCTCACCTTCATTGGCTGGCTGCAGGTGTGCAGTTGGAGGGGTGCTGCTAAGTTGCCATATTGTTTTCACCCTTTTTGGTCCTTGACCGCTGCTGATTTCCACTCTCCATATTTGAGGGTGAGCACTGAAAAAAAAAGGTAAGAATTGACAATATTAAAGAGGTGCATATATTTGGAAAGCTCCGTGGTAAAACCTGCAGGTAGCCAGATCTCAAGACTATCTCTAAATATTGTAGCTACAAAGGAAAGCAGAGAGCCTTAAGTCAGAGAGATAGATGTCTTACAGCTGCTTCCAGTCAGCTGAGACAGGGAGTAAAGATCAAGCTGTCAGCCACCCCATTAAGTGGGGCCCAGGCTTCTCCCCATTACTATTTAACACCCAGATGAAATCACTGGGACAGGTTATTTTTAGGATGGGGTGAGGCATCACCGATATACTAATAACATATCCAAAGTAGGCTGACAGGGGACAAGTAGAAATCCTCACTTGCTACCTGCAAACTGTTAGGTCTGAATAGGGATCCTACCAAGATAAAGTAGCTTGGATCTGGATGCCACCTTAAGTCCCGAGATAGTTGTCAGGCGCAAAGAATCAGAACAACTCTGTGAATGGGCCAAAATTGTTTGGTTATTGATCACCTATTTATCAGAATCTTCCAAAACTGACTGCAAACCCCTGAGAAACTGGAGATAGACTTTCATAGTCTGGCCTCTGTTTGTTTCCTCCCCTGGAAAAAGAGATTCCATACTGGGATGTCTTTTTACTCCCTCCGCTCTCCCTTGGCAGGTATTTCCCCCACAATAATTCATCATTGACTCTGAAAAGGAGAGTGCTTTGACAAATGGAACTGGACACCCCTTGGGGAATCCTGGGATTCAATTTGAACGGGACCTGGAAGTTGTAGCCAGGAGGGCAGGTGAATAACTCGGTCTGGTGCAGCAATGGTGGCCTTTCCTTGATTAGCTGACTTTACTCACAATCTCATCACAGATGGATTACTGTAGTATGTTCTAAGTGGGACTGTCCTGGAAGACCAACTGGAAACTACAGCTAGCGCAGCATCCAGGAGCCCAGATAAGAATGGGCACGCTGTGGTTTGTCCATCCACCCCATTATAACGGGAGCTGCACTGGCAGCCTGTTAAGTTCTGAGTGCAATTCAGGGTGCTGGTTGTCACCTCTGAATCCCTACATGACATTACAAATGTCATATGACTGTCCACCTTTGCCTGACAATTATTATTAGTTCTGTGCCAATTGATCGGTTTTAACTCTCTGAGGACTTAACTTACTTTTGGTAAAATTCCTTCAACAAACTTGTCCTGACTGGTAGCTGAAATGCATGCTTTTCATTCAGAGGATTTTCTTTATAGTAATTGATACAAGATCTACAAAAACAAAAACATTTTCACACCATCAATTCTTAGAAAAAAAATATTAGAGAACTTACGTAGATTACAATGTAAATCAAAACCAGTGGCATCTTCAGATTTCTGTTCAATACATGCAATTATATTTATATTTAATATATATTTATATTTAATGTTATAAATAGCAATTTAGATAGATATTATGACCAACATGCAAAAGTAGCACGTAAGTGAACACAATGGAGACTCATGACTCTAACAGCTTCCAGGAAGGAGAAGAAACTTGGACCGAACTGAATAAAAAGCAAACGAGACTAATTATACCCAAGCTGAGAACTTAACCCACAAGGCAGCCTACATGAGCCAAAGAATAAGCAGATCAAAACAAGTGGGCAAAGCTAGGCCAAAACCTAAAGTTGATTCCATTTTTCGTACTTGTAAGAAATAGGGATACACAAGTCTCAAAATATTTGTTCTGTGACAATTGAGAAGTCTTTTAAGTTTGAAAGGCTCATTTTCAGGGATTGTTCTGAACTTTAAACGCTTGCAAAAAAATGGATCTCACATCCAAACTTTCAATTTCAAAGTATATTCCCCTCTCAATACTCCTTGGAGATAGTTTTTAAATAGCATACATCAGGGAGAACTCTCTCTTCAAAAATAAATTGTGTTGTGTAGGCACATAATGGGAAGAGTAGTTTCTTCCCTTGCCCCTTGATTTAACACAAAGATAGGAATTGAAAATGAGGGCAAGAATGAAATGCCACTCCTAAAGGATGGATCAAAACAATTCAGTAACTATTAATTTATGGTGTTCCCCATACTGCTGAAATATTCCTTTAGCCTTCCTTCTCCCAGTGCAGAAAGAAGCATAGAAGCTGCACACTTTTTGCACAAATCTGTGAAGCAAAACCATGCCAAACATCACATTATTCAAGGGAACCCTCTTATTAAGAGAAAGTTGCTGGCAAGCAATTACTGTGTGAGAAAGATGAGGTTCTCTTGCTCTAGTTTGATAAGATTCATGCAGTTGTCCACAATTTCCAACATGTGGTGTAGTTTCTGGATACGATGAGCCTGTTCCTGAAGGTCTACTGAAGTGGACATGAAGTAGTCCTTTGAAAGAGATAGCAGAGGACAAGCATCAGGAGCTGTTGACAGCATCCGTAATCTTGATCAAAGGCTCACTTTCCTAAGGATTGGGTAAATAACAATATGTAGACAGCCTCAGTTGCAAAAATCTAGTAAGAATCTCCCCAATGCCCTCCGCGCCAGACATCTGTCGCTATTCAACTCTCAAGTAGAGGTAGTTCTCGACTTAGCCATTCAAAGTTGCAACGGTGCTGAAAAGTGACGTACAACCGGGTCTTTCCCACTTTTAAGCACTGCAGCATCTCCATGGTCATGTGATCAAAACCCAGGCACTTGGCAACCAGCAGAGTCATGTGATTGTTCTTTGCGCCCTTCCTCACTAGCTTCCAACAAGTGTTCAATGGGGTACCTGGATTTACTTAATGGTCTTGTGATTCACTTAATAACTGTAGCAAAAAAAGGTCATAAAATCGGATGTGACTCATTTAACAACCACTCTGCTTAGCAATGGAAATTCTAGTCTCAGTTGTGTTAATAAGTCAAGAACTATTTATATAATATTATTTGGAAAGTGGGGACAATGACTTACCAAATGAGTCCGTATGGCAAATTCTTTGCCTGAAACACAAAAAATATAATTTGTATCACAATTTCATACAAAATAAATACTAAAAGCTGCAACGAAAGCCTTCATTTATTATATTTATTACATTTATTAGAAAACCAAAAGCTGGAGACAATGACATTTGCCTCCATGTTTCCATTATTGGGACCCTCTGAAAAACTGAAAGAAAAACTGGAATTAGAGACAGCTATAAAGAGTTTTTCCTTCCCTAGTTCAGAGATTGGCAGGGGAAAGTGAGTGTGGGGAGGGATCCAGCAATGTCAGATAATCAACTTTGTTCAGAAAAAGTTTCTATTTGCTAATTTGTAAATTAAATCAATACATTTGATGTCTGATAAGTAATTTGCTCACCCTTGGTATTAGTTGACAAGATACTAATATCTGTTTTTTTACACAGAAAGATAATTCATTTGGATACAACTACCCAAAATCAGGATGGGTCACCAACATACCCACAAAATAGCTGATATAGTCTCTCTTCATTTTATCCATGCCTATTTCTAGAAGCATCTGAATGGGAGAATTTCCATCAAGAGAAACTGTTTCCATTTTTCCATGATAAGACTGCTTGATCAATTTGCTCAGTAAACTGTTACTTTCTTGATGAATCTACAAAGAGAACAAATGTTTTACATAGATCCTCCTGCTCTATATAGTATATATCCTGAAATATCTCAAAATAGCTATTGAAATAAATCCAATTTGAAGTATTACATAAATTACACATTTTAAGTGTACAAAATAAGCCTGCTCCCACTGTTTAACCAAAATATAGTTGCCAACCAGCACCCCCAGTCTCATGATAAGCTCAGTTTGGAAGAGAATCACAAAGTGAGACCAGAATATTTGAGACTCCCTCATGCACAGGGCACAGATTACATCAGAATAAAAAATGTTGAAGCACAGAGGTGGAATCATGGAAGGATGGGGGATTAGAAGATGGAAAGAGGGAAGGAGTCTTATCCAGCCCAAGCCTCAGAAGCAAATCTCCTGAAAAAGGAAGGAAAGATATTGTCTGGGGAAATGTAAGACATCAGATTAAAAACACTTCCACACGATGGGGTGTTAATCACATAGTTGTGGCTGCCATCTTGACTTTTTGAGCACAACCCGAGTAGATCTATCTGCTGTAAAGATCAGCAGGAAGAAAAAGGAAAACAAAATAAGTACTTCTGAGTACCAGGCCCTAACATTATTTCTAGCAATTAAGTACATATATTTGGCCAGGAAAGACTATTTGACTGGATTGATATATCCTAACAAGCCACATTTTATTTAACGATGGTTTGGGAAATCTGGAGTGTAACAGGAATTAGACCTGAGCCAGAATTAAAGAAACCACATGATAATGTTGTGCCGTAATAGGCTGCTAATGCCAACTGTCTGACTAGTGAACCCAAAATAGTGCAACCAAAATCTAAGGGATCTGAGTTCCATTAAGTACTCAATGTAATATTATTGAGAAGATTGGAGGATGGAGGACTCATTAACCTCTATCAAGCAATCCCAAACCAAGGAGTTCCTAATTTATACATTTCTCATCTTTTAAAAACATCCATCTATAGGACATGCCTTCTCTCCTCAGCCCCATGTGGTTCTCCAGCCCTCCCCTTTCCCGAAGTGGCTAAAGCTGCCCTATCTTCACAATTTGGCTCAACTTTGATCTAACCATATCGCTCCTGACGGGTTTTTAATTGGGTATTTTAATTATATTTAATTATTTAGGGGTTTTTTAATCACTGTATTCTAATTGTTTTTTATTCATCAGCCGACCTCCTCCTTGTGTATGTCTCGGTATATGTCTCTGTTATATGTTTGTTTTGTCCACATATTTATTTCATATGTTTCATTGTACGCCGCCCCGAGTCCTTCGGGAGAGGGTGCGGCTAAGAAATAAATATTTATTTATTTATTATTTATAATTTTTTCTGAAGGTAGCACAGCTTTAGCTACCTGCAGTGGCTGGGTCTGAAAACAAGAAAGCAAATTCAGTGAGGTGCTGGGTACAACAGGTAAAAGGTTGGTGAGAGAGAAGGCAAATGAATGCTTGCTGAGGCTTTCTGGGCATGGCAGCACCCACAGAGCACTGCAGTTGTCGGGGGGGGGGGTTGCCACCTCACAAGGCAGGGTGCAGGGCAGCTAAAAGAGCAGAGATTGGGGGGGGGGAGGCAGGTTGGGGAGATTTGAAGTGCCTCTGTGGTCATAAGGGCAAGTGGGCTGCCAAGTGGTTGAACTCTGATCATGTGACGTGGAGGTTCTGCAACTGCTGTAATTTGGGACACAGGTCGTAAGGCCATTTTTCAGTTCTCTCATAATTTCAAACGGTCACTGGACAAATGGTCGTAAGTCAAGGAATACCTGTAACTGCATTCAGCTTGGGTTTTGATTTGGTTTTGCCTAGTTCTTGGTCCTAATCTTGCCCCTGGTTTTAGGGGGTGCAGCCCTTTGCACATTGCATCACCTGGTTCGAAAAGGCTGGGCAGGCTGAAGAACAGGATGACTCTGCCTGCATTCCAGGGTTTGTTACTCCAACTCACCCATGTCTGCAGTTCTCCATGCTGAAGTGCTCTTATTACCAACGAAAAACACTTCACCAGTTCCTCATGCGAAGCAACATCTGGGGGGGGGGGGGGGAAGAGTCAAGAATTAAATAAAGCAGTAACCAAACTCACCATAGACCAGTTGAATTAATAGAAATCCTTCCCTGGTCCCCTTAAAGACAGCATCTCAAAAACTTTTTGAGACAGAACCTAGAAACATACATACTTCTCCATATATTGCACCACAGCAGTTCAAGGAAATCAAGGTCTCTGCGCTGACTAAAATGCGTTTTCATGGAACCATTGATTGTTGCAGTATTATCCTGGAGAATCAACAAAGGGAAAATGAATTTCAAATTTCAAAATGAAACAGGAGTTACTCTTTTAGTTATTTAAACATCACAGTTCAAAGAAATTTTATAACCATATATTTATGTGATTAAGAAAACTAGAAATAGAATTTTAAAGGTTCAAAATAACAAAGTGCATTAAAAAGCTATGAAGGTGGCAGGAAATATAACACTCTTTTGCCATCAACCCTCCAAGAAAGGGTGATTGACACTTCTAATATAACTTCTGCCATTTCTAGTCCCCTCCCAGCATTCCATTTAAGTTTAGGTGTTGAGCAACTGAATGGCCACTGCAGGAGGCAGTTGTTAAACAACAACTACTTATATCAGGCTTGGAAATAGGTTTCCCAAAAGTATATCTGTTATTTTTGCCATTCTAGTTGAGGCAAAACTCACTGAAAGCTTCAATATTGAAACAGTCTTCAGTCAATCTAGAGTTCGGAGGGAATATTTTTCTGCTCACTATCTTACCAAATACCTCAGTATCATCTTCATTTTCAGTATCATCGTCTTTTAAGTCTAAAAGAAAAAAAAAGGAAGCTATGTACTATGGCCATCAGCTTTAATGTAATGGAACATACTTTGCTGTCATGCAACTTTGGCTGGAAGGAACATTTCCTGAACACATCATTTTGTGATGATGCGGCACACTTGCCTACATGCCACGTATTGGCTCATATGTGGTATTTTCCATTTGGGATTAATGTGCTGTGTGAATGCAGCCACTCTAGTTTATTCAGCAGACCAAGTGTGCAATGCAAACTCAGCCATTACAGATATTTCAGTTAAGACTTCAAGGGAATTATTTCCAAAATGCTTAGCATTACCTTTCAAAAGTTTCTGCACTAGTTCAACAGCAGATTTTCTTCCCAGACCCTTCGGACATTTTGTTAGTCCATTCTTCAACGTCTCAGCCAAACTCTAATGCCATCATCCAAAAATAAAGAAGTCCAAAGTCATGGCTTGATACAGCTGAGTGCAACACACACACGGCTATTTAATACAGGCTGCTGCCTATATTAAACTGATCCCATTAAGGATGTTTGCTCTTCAGTAGAATGTATTACATATACTCGTGTGACCAGATGCACACACACACATACAAAATAAAAATGGTACTGAAATTTCCACAACATTTAAGCATTAACACATTAAAAACATTCATTTAAAGCATGTTTAACAATTCTACCTTGATTCCATTTAAAAGAGGACTGTTGAGTTTTTAGCTTGCAATCATCCTTGCTATTACTCAGCTAAGATTATTTTTTGACTGGGAAATAATGTTGTAATACTCACCAAGAGAAAAGGCAATTCTCTGTTTGGCTCATATACAGAACTCAAGGGGCTCCCAGAGGCCATCTGAAGGGTCTGAAATTTTCAAAAATAAAATTATACACACACACACACACACATGCTGGTTTTGTTGTATTCGGGTCTTTTCCCGTGTAAGGTTGAGATTGTCTTTGCAACGTTTCGGCAGGATCTCACCTTACTGAAGATGGCAGGTGAGATCCTGCCGAAACGTTGCAAAGACAATCTCAACCTTATACGGGAAAAGACCCGAATACAACAAAACCAGCATACCTACACCCGTGAAAATCTACGAAAACAAATATATATATATATACACATACATACATACATACATACATACATACATACATACATACATACATACATAGTGTTGTAGCGGCCTGGGTGGTGGGTGGGGTTCGTTTGTTGACTAGGGCTGGGTTTTTTGTAGATTAGGACAACCCAATGGCTCCCTAGGACACACCATCTACCAGAAAAAAACACACCAACCGCTACCTAAATGCACAATCCCATCACCACCGTGCACAGATCAACTCTGTAGCCAAGACCCTCATCTCCAGAACCAAACGCCTAGCCGACAAAGACCACCTGAAAACTGAATTACACACTCACAAACGTATTAATCTCCAACCGATTCCAAAGAAAAACAATTACCAACCTAATCCAAAGGGAGACTCCCCTCAAGAACCGAGACACAGAACAGGGCAACAGCATCGCCCTCCTCCCTTGCATCAAAGGCACCACAGATAAAATCAGCAAAATTCTCCACAAACACAATATCAAGACAGCCTTCAACACTGACCAAAAAATAGCCAACATCTTAAGAAACCCCAAAGACAAAATCCAGTTAGAAAACCAAGGAGTCTACAAAATACCATGCAAAATCTGCCCTGCAACATACATAGGACAAACTAATAGGAGAATAAATGCACGCATCGCAGAACACAAGAACGCAGTAAGAAAAAAATAAAAAAAACTTCTCCCTTTTCTAGCACCTTAAAGCTACAGGACACAAAATTGATTTTGAGGGAACCAAATTAATCTCCAAAACTGAACACTTCAACAAGAGAATATTTATGGAAGCTATTGACATAGAGAATCATCCCCACAACATGAATAAACGTGATGGATACCTCCCGCCTACCAGACATCTGGAAACCAGCCCTAGTGAACAAACAAGCCCCATCCACCACCCAGGCCATTACAACACAAAACAACAACGGACACACAGCCAGCACCAATCTACCAATCATGATACAAACACACAACCAATCATTCCACTTACTGAAACAAAGCCAGCCCTCCACACCCCCCCCAAGATTTATAGAAAGACGGCATCTCCGACCACGCTTTACACACACAAAACACGAAGCCGAAAACACCAGCCTGAAGATGGGTAGTGAGACCTCGCCAAAACATTGCCAAGACAATCTGAATCTTACACGGGAAAAGACCCGAATACAAGATCAGCATACCTACACCTGTGAAAATCTACGAACACACACACGTGTGTGTGTGTGTTGTGTTGTGTTTGTGCTGATAAATAAAGGGAGACTAGTATAGATCTATTTCAAGCTATTTAGCTCTCATCAGCTAGCCATACCCTTACTGGGATTTGAACTGATGAGAGCTAAATAGCTTGAAATAGATCTATACTAGTCTCCCTTTATTTATTTATCAGCACAAACACAACACAAATGTAACAAAGGCAACATTAAAAATATGGTTTTCTGCTTGGATGGTCTCCTGGAGTGAGCCGAAGGACAGAAAAGGGAAGCAGAGTGTTCCCTCCCATATTTGGGCATACCAGGGGTTGTGACACAATCATATTGTATATTGTGTCACAACCCCTGGTATTCCCAAATATGGGAGGGAACACTCTGCTTCCCTTTTCTGTCCTTGGCTCAATCCAGGAGACCATCCAGGCAGAAAACCATATTTTTAATGTTGCCTTTGTTACATTACAATACATTATTTATTTATCAGCACAAACACAACATATATATATATATATATATATATATATATATATATATATATATATATATATATATATATATATATGTGTGTGTGTGTGTGTGTGTGTGTGTGTGTGTGTGTGTGTGTGTGTGTGTACGTATGTATGTATATATATGTATGTATGTATGTGTGTGTGTATGTATATATGTATGTATGTATATACACACACAAACACACACATATATGGTCTAGGCCTAGAAAGAATGAATCATTTATTTATATTCATCATTTCTTGAATTGCCTTCAAGAGATTATGTTTAAAACAAGATCGTTTGCACACTACCTCCGTTACCCAGTTTACAATTAAATTAGCAGCAACATTTGCTAAATTAGCAGCAACATTTCAGCATCTGTTATTATCACAGTATTGAAACTGTTGATTTCCTTACCAGCAGAGCAGCAGAGGAGAGGGGAGGGGTCTGCAGCATCATTTTCACACCCTCCCAAGAAAAATCGGCATATATATTTCTCTCCAATGGAATAAGAGAATCCTCCTGAGTCAAGGAGTCCAGTGAAGTGGATTCAAGAAATTCATAACGGGCAAAGCCAGTTATTGTCAGCTAAGATACAAGAGAGTTTATAGCTGTAGCCAGCCAAGCTGAATGGCTGTAGCCATGAAAACATCACATTTTATAAATTACCTTAAAATTAGATTAAGACTGCAATAATAAAAACTCCCTAAAAGCCGCAATGAAAACAAAGGCCTCTGCATTCAATATATAATGATCCAGCGTATATTGAACTCAAAGGTATTGCGCTACATAATAAAACACCATATATTAAACTTAGAAATTTTTCAGCTGAGGTTTGTTTCATTTTTAAAAAATGTTAGTGTATATTTAGTTGTGAATAAAAATCAAAATAAACATACATCTGAAGCATGATGTCTCATTCTATGTTTTTCTTTCAATTTCTCCAAGTAAATAGAATAATTACTATTTGACACAGAACCTAGGGAACAAAAACTGAATTAAATGAGGACTACCTAATGATCAAAACTAGATAAAAAGCTTTGATTTCATTTTTAAAATCTAATATTAATTCTACTATTTCTATCAGCAGCAAAAATGTACATGAAGAATACTGTATCAAAAATTGTAATTAGCAACCAATAACATACCTCAATTAATCTGTATGTTTGAAGTAGCAGAGAAAAACATATATCGAAAAGTAAAGAGATATTTCCAGAGGCTACTCTAAATAACCAATCCTGTTACATACAGGCCCACAACTTCAAAAATAACACTTTGTCTGAATCAATTTGCTAAAAAGGTTTCATTTTAGAAGTAGTACCACATTTTTCGGATTATAAAATACATTGGACTATAAGACACACCTTGGTTTAGAGGCGGAAAACAAGAAAAAGTAGTTTTTTGCCTCCAAGGGTCCCGTTTTTGCCCTCCCCAGCATCCAGAAGCACTCTCCAGACTAAAAACATGCCCAGGGAGGGCAAAAATGGGACCCGCAGAGGCCTCCGGAGGCCTAAAATGGGCCCGTATTCACTGTATAAGACGCACAGACATTTCCACCTACTTTTTGGGTGTGTGTGTGTGTGTCTTATACTCCGAAAAATACGGTATATACCCTAGATTCTGACTTTTAAAAAAACATTAGGAAAAACATAGTCCAGTTGCCTTTTGAAAAAGCACCTATCAGACAACCATGACCTAGATGAGACTCTCCCATAGACACTTACCACTGCATGTAACAGTGTGAAGCCTGATTCCCAAAAGGTTATTCCCATTCCTTGAAGGTTCTGCTCCAAGCCAAATAGTCTGCTTTGGGTCAGAAGGTTCACATCGTACCCAGAGCGGAGGAAGCTGCACTGCATGGTTTATTTGTAGATGTTCCATGTTTGGATTTTGAGACATTGTGTAGAAAGAAATCAATTGCCTATCAATGGTGAAAAGACATTATGGAAGATTACTAATTACAAAGTATTTGCTGTATTTTTTTAACCTTTATTTTTTTGTATCCCAAAATAGCTAACATCAATTAAAAAAGAAAGGTTGTGTTTATTCCATTAGGTACACGAATGCTTATTATACACATACACAAACCAAAGGAATCTTATAATTGTCCTTCTTTAAGGAATTGGTACAAAATTCTACTCACTCGAATATCTAAAGTTGATACCATTTTGTAGAAACGAATATACATTGAATTATAGCTGTTCTGCTAGGCAGTAAAATTAGTTTTTGCTTTAGGAAGAATAAAGATTAAAATAATCACACAAACATGCATACCTTGCTCTTGAAAGGGCCAAAGGAGATGCTGAAAAATTATCTTTCGGGAAAGCTTCGGAAACTGAAGGTTCACCATTTTGACATACTTTCAGACTGCTGGTTTCTTCGTATGATCTCTGCAAAAAAGCAGCTGTGCTAGAAAATTTGCTAAGTTCCAGAAAGATAGAACATATAGAACTTATTTACCAACTTACCAGTTTCTCTACAACAAAAAAACTTCCATTTTGGTCCCAAAGCTTTTCTAAGGGATTTGTATGGCCTTCATTGATCAAATGGACTTGTAGGTCAGTCTGGTAAAAAGAAACAAGTTGTTTCTATAGTACAGTACTTTTCTCAATCTAAATTTAAAAATAATTTGACTTACAGCACCACATGCTTATACACTGAAAGTATGGAAGGCAAATTTATTGCAATTTGCATTCATGCATATCCTTTCCTTTGCAGCATAGTCTTACTTCAAAGTAGCAGATGTCAGAATTTCAGACCAGATTTTTCAGTAACTATCTATAGTCTGGGATCTCCTTAGAGGACAGAGGATAAAGACTGTGTGAAGAATTAAGATGTTTTTCCACCAGACTATATAAGAGTTTTAATGTTGATACATGCATAACTTGGCAATCATGCTTTATAGCAGACTCCAAGACTTACTAATAGTCCTTCCCTAGCAAAATAAAATTTATTTAAAGAAAATAACCATAAAGTCATATAAAAGTAACACAAACCTAGCTACAGAAAAAAGAGAAATAAATCTATATTTCCTTTCATAGACTATATTCAAATTAATTTGTATCAACAGTCCAAATTTGCAATTTGAATTATACAACATATCTGTTAAGATGACTTGTCATTTTTATTATACTTATATCCTAAGTTTCCTTCTGGAGTACTACCTTTCCAAATTTATTCTTACAAGAACGAACATTTCACATTTAAACATTTCACATTTAAACATTTAAAAATATAAATAAATTAAACTTCATTCAGCATTATATATTTTCCCCTTCTAGAATCTATATCTAACATTAAACTATTTTAAATCTTAGCATTTCTAAGCTTTACTACCTTTAACTGCACAGCATTTCCTTTAAACCAATACTGTGTTTAAAACACTTAATAAACATACCTCGAAAGTAGAAGGGCCAGTTGTATTGTTCTGCTTTCCTTCCTCATATACTCTGAAATATAGTGATTTACTTATTTTTCTGAATACTGGAAACTGATCTCAAGAGCAAAATGAAATTAATGTATTTTCAGAATGTAACCAATGCTAAAATGCTGTTTGACATGAGCTGTGCCTATATACACACATGCTAAGTCACTTCCGGTTTGCTCGGAGGGTCGTTTTAAGCGCTCCGAAGGCGTCAGGGAAGCCTCCGGACAGTCCCTGAAGCCTTCGGAACGCTCAAAACGACCCTCCGAGCAAACCGGAGGTGACTTATATACACACATGCTAAGTGACTTCCGGTTTGCTCGGAGGGTCAAAACGACCCTCCGAGCAAACCGGAAGTGACCTATATACACACATGCTAAGTGACTTCCGGTTTGCTCGGAGGGTCATTTTAAGCGTTCCAAAGGCTTCAGGGAAGCCTCCGGATGATCACTGAAGCCTCCAGAGGGCCTCCGGGGGAGGCTCTTTTCGCCCTCCTCAGGCTCCTATAAAGCCTCTGGAGCCTGGGGAGGGCGAATAAAGCTTGTAAAAATGAGGGGGAGCGCCTGTTGTGCGTCCATGCGCACTGGGGGTTGTGCATTGCATTATGGGTGCGGCACGCCCGCACACGACCCCCCTGCGCTCCCCCCACTTGTGGCACGCGAGCCAAAAAAGGTTCGCCATCGCTGCAATAGTCCATATGCTCTTATGCTTATGCTCTTACTTCAGGTTCCTTTGCTTTACAGACCTGTGAAAGTCATAAATATGAGGATTGGTTGAAACTTTTTCATCAGTTATAACTGTGGTTGCTAAACAAGTCAGTCTATCACATGAGGACTACCACATGAGGACTACCTATACAGGTTCCAGCTAATATTCACAATGCATTTTGTAAACTACTACAGTTCTAGTATCTGGTCTGTCTGCAGATAGACAAACATTAGATTTGCCTAATACTTCCTGTAACACACAACTTTCCACATGTCTGCAGCTTTGGAAATGTATGAATGAATGAAAAAATAGTTGATTTTTGTTCTATAAAAAAGCGGGGTTAGCCTTGGCTAGTACTTGGATGGGACACTCCCAAGAAATCCTAGGGCAATAGTCTAGACTGGGAAGTTTTATAAACACCTCAGAAAAATCCAGCTGGTGAACTTCGGCCAGTTACTCTCTCTCAACCTTAGGAAGAAAGCAGAAGGAAGCCATTTCCAAACATTTTGGTAAGAAAACTGCAGGGTCTAGTCCAAACAGTCATCAGGAGTCAACTCTGACTCAAGCCCCCCCCCCCCCCCAAAAAAAAAACAACAACCCTCCAAACACTCTTTCTCTACTTTGGACAGAATCAGCTGCCTCCTTTGACTTTGATTCCTCCACAATGGAGCCAAAACTTTTCATTGGTAATTGAAGACAATTGTTAAGTGAGTTTTGCCCCATTTTACGCCCTTTGTCGCCAGTTGTTAAATGAATCACTGCAATTATTAACTTAGTAACATGATTAAGTGAATCTGGCTTCCCCATTGGCTTTACTTGTCAGAAGGTCGCAAAAGGGGATCATGTGACCTCCCACGGCATTGCAACGGTCTTAAGTATGAACCAGTTGCCAAGTATCTGAAATTTTGATGACGTGACCATGGAGATGCTGCAAGGGCCATCAATGTGACAAACAGCCATGTGTGAAAAACAGCCACTTTTTTCAGTGCTGTTGTAACTTTGAATGGTCACTAAGTGAATTATTGTAACTCAAGGACTACTTGTATTAGCATTTACTGAGAGCTGGAGAGAAACCACCAGGGTCCTCTTTAATTGGTTACACTGTGTTAATCTTTCCTTAGTTTTGCCAAGGTATATATTACCCGTATTTTTTGGAGTATGAGATGCACCAAGATTTTGAAGAGGTAAATTAAAAAAAAAAAGTTTTTGCACTCTGCAGACCTCCCAAGCCCTCTGCACACCTCATTTTTTGTGAAAAACTGGGTATGCAGAGTTTGAGAGGCCTGCTCCTGGGGGGCAAAAATGAGCAAAAAAGGCCAGTATTTCGTGAAAATGGGCCATTTTTTGCCCCCCAAAAAGGGCAAGCATAGCCTTTAGGAGGCTTGTAGAGTGCTCCTGGGGGCTGGGCAAACAGGAGCAAAAAACGGCCCGTTTTTCGCGAAACCAGGCCCGTTTGTTGCCCAAAAAAGGGTATGCATAGCCTTTAGGAAGCTTATAGAGCAGAGGTGTCCAAACTTGGCAACTTTAAGACTTGTGGACTTCAACTTCCAGAATTCCCCAGCCTGGGGAATTCTGGGAGTTGAAGTCCACAAGTCTTAAAGTTGCCAAGTTTGGACACCCCTGTTACAGAGTGTTGGGGGGACAAAAGCGGTCCATTTTGGGCTCGTTTTTGCCCTCCCCAGCTTCCAGGAGCACTTTGCAGGCCTCCCAAACCCTCTACACATCCATTTTTGCAAAGGGGATGGGGTTTCAGTAGGCCAAAAATGGTGTATTCAGTGTATAAGACACACCCAGATTTTCACCCTCTTTTTTGGGGGAAAAGGTGCGTCTCATACTCCGAAAAATATGGGTCCATTTTTTTTACAGCCTCCGCTGAAAGCCACCACAGATTCCAGCCCGCTCCAGTATTTTCATACTGGGCTTTTACAGGATGGTACCTGGGTTCAAATCTTCCCTCAGAGTTAATGCCATGAATAGCCGTCCCTGTCCAGGAATGGAATGGGTTCCAAAAATAATTGCAAAAATAACTAAATCTTGGTAATTTCATTTACTTTATTTTTTAAAAATTAGTTATATGAGGCAAAAGAGCCCCAGCAGGAACCTACATGCAATTATTTGAATGGCAGGTTTTTTATTACCCAGAGAATAAAAATAAACTATATCATAATAATCGCCCTATTACTGTATTACAAGGTTAGTAAGACTCACTCCTGGTGTTTCACTTTTTCCCTCCCTTTTTATAATCATCCCTTAACCTCAGCTCTACCCTTTCAAGCCTACCTCGCTGGGTTGTTGTGAGGATTAAAGCGGAGAGCTAAAAACCCTATTCTTTTTTTTTTAACAGTTCAAAATGAGAGGAGGAGGACGGGCCCACTTACTGCACGAGGAAGCTGTGGAAGCGGAGGATGCCCTCCTGCCTCTGCCGCGAATCCATCCCAGAACCTGCGCCTCAGAGACGGCCAGCCGCCCGGGAGCCGCGCGCATGCGCATTGCCTATTGTAGCTCGAACTTGCGCGCCAGAACTACTTTCCAACACCCGTGGATCCTGACGAATCCCTCCGCCGAAGAGAGACGCCTGCCGGATCCTTTCTCTCTCCTCCCCCTTCCCCAAGAAGATAATCCCGACATCTTCTGAGGAGACTTTAAACCGTGAATGCGGCTGGGAAAGATTTTTTCCCCTTCATCTTCGCTAGACGAGGACATCAGAACGGAAAGAGAAGAAGACGCGGGCCAGCTGCCGCCTGAGGGGCGCTTCCCTTGCTCTCAAGGGGCGGGGCCGTGCGCGCAATCGGCAAAAGCCATAGAGCTGCGAGGCGACCTTCCTTTTCCGGTCGGGGCTGAGGCGGAGACGGGCGCCGCGCGAGGGGCTCCTCAGCGGTCTTGACGGCGCCCATCATGGTGAGGAGGGAAGCGGGCCGGATGGTGGGGAAACCGCGGGAGGCGGCGGGGGCTCGGGCCGGAACGTCTCGGCTGACAAGCGGGCAGCGAAAGGGGCGCCTCCTGGGGAACGCGGGGAGAGAGGAGGCCGGGTAGGCCGGAGGCCGGCCGGGCAGGCGCCATCTTGGAGTCATGGAGGAGTCGCTGCCGCGTGGAGGCCGAGCGAACCAAGGCGGAGGTCCGGGCCTCGCCTCGTAGGCAGCCCTCACCCGATTTTAGGTCGAGGGGAGAGGGGAAGACCGTCGCCCTCCCAAGGAGGCCGACACGCAACGTGGAGAATAGTCCGCGATGGCTACACCAGTAGCGATAATGGAAGCATAGATTCCAGATCACATTAAAGCACGAATGTTGCTGCAACCCCGTGCTGGGCAGTTCGTGTAATCTTGACAGTAATAAATAATAGCCTTAGGAATGGTTGTAAGGAGGTGAAATTCCCGTTTGGGCCTCTTGAAGCAAATCAGCAGATCGGGGTGTATCTGATATATCCAAATGCCTTTCAGCTACTCAAGGAGCATTGACTTAGATCACACACACACCCCTATCGAAATGCCGAGCCAGAAAGGATCTCTATATCGAATTATTTTTATCTAGCATTACACCCCAAAATTAGCCACATGCCTTCATTTCAGTTCTTGTAGTTGCAAGATGAGTTTAGGCTTGTAGAACCTTGTGTGACTACATAAGTATTGATATGATCTAAACTGTATTACTATGGTCTAAAATAATGGAGTACATAGATAGTTATTCCTGGATATGATTGTAAGTGTCTGAAATTCACGTATGGGCCTTGTGAAGCAAATTACAAGTTCAATGGCTTGGGAAGGATTGGGATGGAGTGATCCTTGTGACAGAAAAGGCAGCAGCTCTTCCATTATTATCTTCGTGTTTTAACTGCTGAGTATTAGATGATATCCTCTCCCCCTAACCAAGTGTTGTGGTAAATTAAATTTCCACGATGAGAGCCAGTATAATTCATATTTAACATTAAAATCAAGATGCACTATGCTGCAGCATGGTGGTTATAGACATGCAGAATCCAATGAATTAAATACCTGTATTGCTATGATGTTGTAATTTGCGTCCTATCTGGTATTCAGGGGCAGTTGCCTGCTGTCCATAAACTGTTGCCATTGAACTGACGACTCTTCCAAACTGAGCAATAGTTCTATGTTATTGAGCATCAGCAGAATGAGTTGAATTGCAAGCCTAATGCTCTTTTTTCCTCTACAGGCTTGTACTCGGCCATTAGTATCGGTTTACTCCGAAAAGGGAGAGGTTTCAGGTAAAAATGTCACCATGCCTGCTGTATTCAAGGCTCCGATTCGTCCAGACATTGTGAATTTTGTTCACACTAATTTGAGGAAGAACAGCAGGCAGCCCTATGCCGTCAGTGAACTTGCAGGTAAGTTGAAGAAGAGTTTTGTTTTTATAAAGTTTGAAAGATGGGCATTTAATGCTTTTCAATATTTAAATTGATAGTAATTATGGCAAGCAGTAATGATACGTGATTTGAAATATGCAGTAATCCACTATGAAACACCCTTTCTTCAGGCGTTAACATTAAAAAAAACCAAATATCATTGTGTGTTGATTTAGTTTAGGATTTAAAATCATGCAAAGAATTATTGGGTTTGAAAATGAGATTCTGCAACAGAATATTAATAGAACGGTGAAATTTTATTCTTAGTCTTGAATTTCCCATATTTCCATACCACTGCAATCGCATCTTTAGATAATATACAAACTTGCAAAAAATCAAAATCATTGATAACTACTTTCAAAAGAAATCAATAACATGTAGAATAGCTCATGGATTCATTAGGAAACATAAAGCAGATGTTTGCTTCCAAGGTCTGTTGGAAAAACGTTTGCTTTTATTGATATTATTAGGCAATCTGATGTTGGTGCTTAAATCTTCGGGGAAATTACCTAAAATCTGTCATCTGTGTGGTTAATATATATTTTTTCTTTCCCCAGGGCACCAGACCAGTGCTGAATCCTGGGGTACTGGAAGGGCAGTTGCTCGCATTCCGAGGGTTCGTGGGGGTGGAACTCATCGATCTGGCCAGGGTGCTTTTGGCAATGTATCCTTCATTACACAACTTATTTGATAATCATAGCAACTGTGCAGTGTAGATGGCTTTTGAACTTCACTATTATGACTTAAAATGTTTAAATCAAATGTTTGATGGGCAGTTCCCTTAAAGCCCTAGTAGCATAGAAAACCCAACACCAATTGCATACCTTGTTTTGGTTACCAGAAGAGAGGTCTATTACTTGCAATGATGTTGTAATTTGCGCCTTACTCTGTATTCAGTGACAGTTGCCTGCTGTCATCAGCTGGTACAGGTGATTGATGATCCTTTAACTCTGAGCAAGGTAGATGAGGGGCTCCCTGCAATAAAAAGACAGTTCCATCCTTGACGCCTGAAGCATAGATGTGTCGTGGAGGTCGCATGTTCGCCCCAACCAAAACTTGGCGACGCTGGCACCGCAGAGTGAACGTCACTCAGAAGCGCTATGCCATCTGCTCTGCTCTGGCAGCTTCTGCCCTGCCGGCTCTAGTCATGTCTAAAGGCAAGTGTCTTTCTGCAATGGTATTGGTATACAGGATAAAGGTAATTGAATGGAGCCTATAAAATATGTACAAAAAGGTATCAAATATTACTGCACTTGTATAAATGTCCTTGTAACCATAACTTCACAATAGATAAATCCATAAAACATAAAATGATACTGCAACACAGTAATGATATGCCACAATTATAAAATCAAAACAGTAATTTAAAAGTAACTATAACAAACACAGATATAAACTCCAGAATAATAATACTACAAAAACACAGAGACTTAATTGAGTTGTATGGGGGAAGGTGGGAAATGAAACTGTAGGGAGAAGTTATTTGACAAGGCCGTGAGCACATAAAAACATAGCTTGCTTCCCTTTCAATTAGGGTAGGGGTAGTGAGTGATATAAAGCATGCTCAACCAGGATGAGTGCATTGAATAGGCTAGTTGCACAGAAGAGGTCGTTCTGGAGACAACTGGATCACTCCATTAAGTCTTTAAATGTACTCAGAAATTAATTGAAAGTTCAACGTAAAAGTCAGGGTAGTAGGTTTTGGACTTCACTTTCTAACTCTAAACTTTAAATGGTTCTTTTGCTATCTTATGTCAGGTCACCGCATTGAAGAGATTCCAGAACTTCCTCTGGTAGTTGAAGACAAAGTTGAAGGCTACAAAAAAACCAAGGAAGCAGTTCTCCTACTTAAGAAGCTGAAAGCTTGGAATGATATCAAAAAGGTGGGTTGACCATCAATTACAAAGCAGAAGTGTTGCTGACTGATGGACAGACTGATTGTTTTTTTGGCTTGAAAAATCTCTGTTGGCCAGTTCATTACTAGAATTCCCTAAGTTCAAAGAGCTTAACATTTAGTACAAATATATATGATTACCGCGAAGAGAGGTACCAAAAACAACTGATCATACATAATAATCATTTACCTTTGCATATGATGAATTTTTCACTGGTCCGTGTTTCAGATAAACGTTGACGATGGTGAAATTCTGAATTGCTGGGTAACAAATCTGTCCTGTAATAGTGAAATTGGTGAATTTGGATTTTTACACACCTGTTTCTGTCCAGGTCTATGCCTCTCAGCGCATGCGGGCAGGCAAAGGTAAAATGAGGAACCGCCGTCGCATCCAGAGAAGGGGACCTTGCATCATCTATAACGAAGACAATGGCGTCATAAAAGCATTCAGAAATATCCCAGGTACTCCCTTCAATTGCCCTCCAGGATTCAAACAAGTTTGTAGGCTAGAGGAAAGGCCTGAATGATGATATTCCACTTCATTGGTCCGTGTTTCTGAAAACACATGATTTGGTGGAAGTTCTGACTTAGGTATCAAATGGTGGACTTCATTTGAGACACATTTACTTTCTAAACTTCATGGATTGAGTTTAAGACAATAACTTTCTCCTTGTGGGTACCTTTTACATGAAAGGGCATCTGGCATCCTCTCCCCTAATAGGAATTACTCTTCTGAATGTGAACAAGCTGAATCTCTTGAGACTCGCTCCTGGTGGCCACGTTGGACGTTTCTGCATCTGGACTGAAAGTGCTTTCCGCAAGTTGGACGACTTATACGGCACTTGGCGCAAGCCTGCCACCCTGAAAAGTAGCTACAAGTGAGTCCGCCTTAGCCTCATTTTCAGCTTTGCAAACTGGAACATTGAAAGTCCTAACCCCGCAGATATGCCCAACTCAAGGGGCCTTTGAATGGGGGTGACCTCAGTCCTAGTTCATCTTTGCTGTTCCTTTCACGATGCTGAGGTCAGCGTATTGAAGGGAACTGGGCAGTATCCTTTCCCTTCATTGAGAGGGCTTTTCATAAATGACATTTTGGCTCATAGATCTACATTACCAGTGCATGAACATATTCTTGCCAATTCAGATCAATGCTGATTGAAAAAGTTGATCCTGGATATCTCTCCAACACAAGTCATGGGGAAATAGCAGTAGCGCTTAGATTTATATACTGCTTCATAGTGCTTTTACAGCATTCTCTAAGCGGCTTGCAAAGTGAGCTCATTGCCCACAACAATCTGAATTTTTTACTTCCATCCATTTTACTTCTATTCAAAGGATGGAAAGTTGAGTCAACCTTCCATTAATTTCCTAGCGCTGGGCAGAGTCAGCCTGCAAATAATGCTTTCTAACTGCTGGGCCACCAAGGCTCTTTTAGTAATTTATATTATATAGAAATGTAGTAGAAGCTGTGCAGTACTTGAGCTTTGAATGAGAGAGAGGCTTGCTTCGGTGTAATTGGCAACTCCATAAAGTAGTTGAGAGGTGTTGCATAGATATACCTGCAGGCCTTCATACCTGAAGTGCCAGAGCCAGTCTCTGGGTAATCACGTTTGGACGGGTTTGCACTATAATAGTTCTCAATCTGGTTTTTTTTAAAATGCTTGTTCCACCTGTTTTTACTATGAAATAGTAATCATGTTATATATACCTTTCAACATAATACTCCGTCTTGAAAAGAATAATTCATTAGTTATATCTTTGTTCTAATCTGTCTTTCAATGCAGTCTGCCAATGCACAAGATGACCAATACTGATCTTGGAAGGATCCTAAAAAGCCAGGAGATCCAGAAGGCCCTACGTCCACCCATGTACGTATCCAAACCATAAACTTTTGTTCTCTGGAGGATACAGGTGTGTTTGTGTTCCCATGAAGATGGAGTTGTGTTGTACTACTTTTCTGCATGCTACCTCTTCTCCCCAGTATTGGTCCTTGGTAGATGCCCTTCATGCACACTGAGTAGTCCACCAAAGTTGTGTTCACAATTCTGTCTACCCATCTGTTCTGCAGGAAGAAGATTCGTCGTAGAGTCCTTAAGAAGAATCCACTGAAGAATTTGAGAATCATGGTTAAACTGAACCCATATGCCAAAACTATGAGGCGTAACACTATTCTGCGCCATGCTAAAAATGTGAGTGGCTTGACCTTTCTGAAATGTTATTCCAGAACCCCTGTTTTAAAGGAATAGAAATGACTGAACCTTTTTCTCTTTTTTGATAGCACAAACTCAGAGAGGAGAAGGCAGCGAAAGGGAAAGCGAAGATCCAAGTGGCAGGTGCTGAAAAGAGTGAAAGTACAGCATAAAAAGAGCTGCTGCATTTTTATGATTCAATGCCCAAAAGATCACAATTTACTCATAATAAAAAATATATACAAAGTGGTGTCGTCATTTCATCTTTTAGAATGCAAGGTAATTAGAAATAGAGCAGCATGACTGAGCTAAAGGATGCTCTTTGCATGAACATATTCACTTGAGCAACCAACAGCGTAGAAATTAAGCAGATGTTGCAGGAATGGCAGAAGCTGAAGGCTGGGTTTCATCAGCGAGCTGGTTTCTTCCCATCACAGCTACAGAAAAGGAATTCAGGAGCAAGATCTCGGGAGAAAAAATGTGGGAAGGACCTTCACAATTAGCTCCTTGCTTTTTTTGTTACTTTGCTTTTTATTTCTGCATAAATACCTCGATTAGAAATTGATAAGAAAAGCAGGATATGCTATTTCTGTATATATTAAATGTGCAATTAACAATGGTACCTTTTTGGGGAAACAGGTGCTATGTTGCCTCAGATTTGGAGGGTGTTTGGCTTTCCTTTAATGCTTCCCGCATAGGGATCCCCCAGCTATATAACAAAACTGATATGAAAGAATGATGCCTGGGCTGGCAAAACAGATTAACTGAAAACAGGATCTATCCATGTGATTGATGCTTCCTGTTTCTGTGTTTAGGGATTTTCCAAAATGGGAAAAGCATTGTAAATGCTTACAAAGGAACTTTCTCTTTGTATCAGATTTAAAAATCCTGGCACATATATTCCTTATACCACAAACTGGCTAAATCAACACAGGAAGATGGTGTGTTTTAATCCTTCAGACACTGCAGTGCTTAAATCGCAGGGTATCTGAAGCAAAAATATCCAGTGTGAGCCTTTGCACTCCCCAGCTGTACTGGGACAGACAGGGCAGCAGGGAGAAAAATGCAGATTTGTGACACAAAACATTGGCAATATGCAAAGATTTATTGATCAACATTTTTAAGCTGCCAACCTGCCTCACAAATGCTAGGATGCTAACAAGCCTTCAAAAAAATCCCTCGAGTTTCTTACCCGTCCCTCGAGGATAACGCCCTGAGCCAGAGTTCTTGAAACTTGGCAACTTTAAGACTTGTGAACTTCAGCTCCCAGAATTCTCCAGCCAGCTGGCTGGAGAATTCTGGGAGCTGAAGTTCACAAGTCTTAAAGTTGCCAAGTTTGGGGACCCCTGCCCTGGGCATAATAATAATGGGTAGAACGGAAAGGGGCTGCTGTGGGTGGGTGGGGGGGCATTGCTCCCCTCTGCCGCTAGCCTCTTTCCTGACCAGCTGCCTTTCCGCCCACGCCATTCCTGGCCTTTCCTCCCCATCCCATTTGGGTGGGGAGGAGAGAAGCATGAAGAGCTTCACCCAAGCTCTTCGGGGCCTCCAAACCAGGCACGTGGCTTTTCTTCCCTCTCTTTCGCCCTGGAGCAAGATGGCCTCCCCCGCGTCCCTCGCCTCTTCTACCTCCGGTCGGCAAGAGGGCCGTCGCCGGAGACGTCATCCGTGCGCGCGCGCCCCCCGAGGCGGGGAGGGGGAGCAGGATGCTGAGCCGCCTGCAGGAGCTCCGCAAGGAGGAGGAGACGCTGCTGCGGGTCAAGGAGGCGCTGCACGACCAGCTCACCCGCCTCAAGGTGCGCAGAGGGGGGAGGAGGGAGCGGGGTCAGGTCCCGGGGGAGGGGGGGGCAGCAGCAGCCCAGAACTGCGCACGTGTGGACGCCCACACGCGTGTCGTACCCCGCCCGGGCGGCATGGGACGCTGTCACCCCAAAGGCATAGCCTGGGAGTGGGGAGGAAGGGGGTTTGCGTCCTCCCAGTGGTCAGCCCCCCAATTGTCCCAAAGGTGCTTTTTCAAGAAGCAACTGGACTTTCTGGCTTTTTTTTTCTTTGAAGACGTTTCGCTTCTCATCCAAGGAGCTTCTTCAGCTCTGACTTCCATTTCCCACAAAAATATCTATCTATCTATCTATATATATATAGACTTTCTTGTCATTGTACAAAATAAATACAACGAAATTGGTTTTAGCCCACTGGTGCAATCCATGACAACAAATACAAACAACATAAATAGTATAAAGAATAAAATAGGGGAAAAGAAGAAAGAAAAACTAGTTATACGTTTCCACGTGTGCGGGAAGTGATTGTGGTTGTGTTTAAGAGTCTCACAGCCCAAGGATAGAAACTACTTTTAAACCTATTTGTTTGGCTGGCTATGCTTTGATGTCTTCTGCCATCCAGTCAGAGTTGAAGAAGCTTCTTGGAGGAGAAGTGAAACGTCTTCAAAGAAAAACCAGAAAGTCCAGTTGCCCCTTGAGGGGGCGGGGGGGGGGGGGAAACACCTTTGGGACCACCAGGATCTGGAGGACTGAAAATCTCCAAATCTCTCCCCCCCCCCAATTGTCTCTAGGTCTGTAAGACCCAAGGCACAGGATAATGGGTATGGTAGTCCAATAAATTTGGAAGGCTGCAAGCGCAGAGACCAGTGGGGGCTTTTGCACCCACACAAAAATAGAGGGGATTGCAGGCCGAGCTGTAACTCAACTTCCCCCAAAAGATCCTACTGAATGGCCTCCTCCTCCTCCCTCCCCGGACCATTTCTTTGCCTGGGGATAATGGGTGTTTTAATCCAAAAGCTATAGGAAATCAGATTGAGAAGTAACAAAACCTATGTTCCTTGCACCAATACTTTGTAAAGGCCATTGTGTCTCAAATTATGGTTCAAGGTCCCAGGGAGATCCATGAAATCAAAATGATTTGCCAGCCTACATAATTCAATATTTAAAAAATCCCATGAAACATTCTTGACAAGTGGCAGTGAATGCATCAATTTAAATTTTAATATGGTAAATATTGATAAATATAAGCCATGTGAACAAAATCTTATTTGTGATTCTCTATAATTTTTTAAAGGGACGCAATGGCTCAGTGGCTAAAATGTTGAGCTTGTCGATCAGAAGAATTGGCAGTTCAGCGGTTCGAATCCCTAGCGCCTTGTAACATTGAGCTCCTGTTCCTTATCCCAGCTTCTGCCAACCTAGCAGTTCAAAAGCATGTAAAAAAATGCAAGTAGAAAAATAGAAACCAGTAACAGTGCTCCGTGTGCCTTCGACATTTAGTCCTGCCGGCCACATGACCATGGAGACATCTTCGGATAGTGCTGGCTCTTCGGCTTTGAAACGGAGATGAGCACCGCCCCCTAGAGTCAGGAACGACTAGCATATATGTGTGAGGGGAACCTTTGCATTTATTTTATAATTTTGTAAAGTGGGGAGGGGTCCTAAGAGATGAAAGCCTAAAATAGCCAAAGCAGCCATCTAAGCTGCTCCCTCAATCCCAAACCTGCCTTTAGGTTTATGGGATGGGCCCTTGTTCGGTGGGTGTTTGGTTTTGTGTTGTGCTATTGTTGTTTATCATTTCAATTGATGTGGCTGTCAAGGATAGTCATATCAAGGATATGACTCCGGGCATCAGGGAATTATTATTTGTAACCCATTTAAGGATTGAGGAACTCTGGAGGAATGAGAACAGAAAATGCATCAAACCATAATGATAAAGATTTTAAACGCCTTGATAAAAAAGGAAACACTTGGTCTAGCTTGCAAGAAGACATAGTTGGGGGCTCCAGGCAGATTGTCCCAAAGGAAGGCATTTCAAAAATGGAGGGCCATAACTACAGAAGCCCATCCTTTGTGCCCGTCCACCTCCCTTCATTTTGTGGAGTTGCTTAGAAGACTTCTGAGGATGGCAGGAGTACTTGGGCTGGCTTTCCCTTAAAGGCATCCCTTGTGATATTCAGTTCTTGGTTTATCTCCAGGCAAACGAGCCAAAAAACCCACAAAAACAGATAATGTCAAAACAATTGGACTGCCCGGACTAAAATGATCTAACAATAACTCAGGTCAAAGAACACACACACCAAAAAAAAAACCCTCCCCAAAATACAACAGTACAATCAAATCCAGGTCTGGGACCAAAGCCAGGTTTTAAGAACTGTCTGGAAATCTAGGAAGATCTCTGTGTGTGTGTGTGAGAGAGAGACCTTTTCTCTGAAGAGATGCTGTTCCAGAGCCTGGAGGGTCTTCCCCAGAGAAGTAAGTGTTTTTTTTTCAGTGAGGCCCGTCTATCAAGGCAACCTGGTGTACTCAACTATGTGATGGAGCATACTGTTTCCGCTTTCGCCTTTCAGCCTCAATCCAGGAGCTTTCGTAGAGAGCCACTTTTGCGACAAACTATTTTTGTGTTGAATGTATATTTACTGGTACAGCTGACAAAGCAAGGAGAACCTGTGGCCTAGAAGTAAATCTTTCTAATATGCAAGTAGCCCAGGTTCGATTTCCAGAAAGGGTATGGCTAGCTGATGAGAACTAAGTAGTTTGAAATAGATCTATACTTGTTGTTGTTAGTTGCGAAGTTGTGTCCAACCCATGGCAACCCCATGGACAACGTTCCTCCAGGCCTTCCTGTCCTCTACCATCCTCTGGAGTCCATTTAAGCTCACGCCAGCTGCTTTGGTGACTCCATCCAGCCACCTCATTCTCTTCTTCTTTTGCCCTCCATCGTTCCCAGCATGAGGCTCTTCTCCAGGGACTCCTTCCTTCTCATCAAGTGGCCAAAGTATTTGAGTTTCCTCTTCAGGATCTGGCCTTCTAAAGAGCAGCCAGGGTTGATCTCCTCTAGGACGGACCGGTTTGACCACTTGCAGTCCAAGGGATTCGCAGGAATCTTCTCCAGCACCAGAGTTCAAAGGCCTCCATTCTTTGGCGCTCAGCCTTCCTTATGGTCCAACCTTCACAGCCACCCATTGCAACTGGGGAAACCATAGCCTTGACTATATGATCTATACTAGTCTATATGATCTATACTAGCCAATAGATATATACTAGTCTCCCTTTATTTCTTGATCGGTAAATAAAAATTCAACACAAAATAGTTTGCCATGAAAGCAACTGCCTGTGAAAGCTGCTGGATTGGGACTGAAAGACAAAAGCAAAAGCAGCATGCTCCATCCCATATTTGGGTAAACCAGGTTGCCCTGATAACACTGGTCTACCGGAATATCGGTTCTCTGGTCTCACTGAAAGAAAACATTTAATCTGTCCCCTGGTGTACCCAACAAAGTGAGGAGAGCCCATGACTTAGAGGTTAATACATCTACCTAATATGCAAGTAGCCTGGGTTGGAATCCCAGAAGGGTAGGCTGGCTGATGAGAGCTAAATAGCTTGAAATAGATCTAGACTAGTCTCCCTTTATTTCTTGGCCAATAAAATATAAATTCCCCAGAGGATATTTCTCTGGTACTGCTGCCTGTCTGGATAGAACTAGCAGTGGGTGGATGAAAATGTCTTTTATGCAGCAGGAGCTAATCTGCCTTTGGAAGCCCAACCTAGCCTAGATCAACCTCAGATACCGGTTGGTCCTCAAAAGCCCTCCTTGTCAGAAACATTACAGATAGTTCTCACCTTGCAATCATCCTTTTAGTGTGTCTATCCCTCTGTCTCTCTCTCTCTCTCTCTCTCTCTCCTCCCTCCTGTTTTTCGACTGTTTTTCACAAAAATGGGATGCAGGGGTGGGGTTTCGGGAGGCCAAAAATAGCTGTATTCGGTGTATAAGACGCACCAACATTTCCACGCTCTTTTAGAGGGGAAACAGGTGCGTCTTATACGCCAAAAAATAAGGTGTATGTATGTATACATACATACATATACATACATACATACATATATACATACATACATATATATATATATATATATGTTGTATTTGTGCTGATAAATAAAGGGAGACTAGTATGGATCCATTTCAAGCTATTTAGCTCTCATCAGCTAGCCATATACAGCACAAATGCAGCACTAATATAAAAAGGCAACATTAAAAATAAAAATATGATTTTCTGCCTGCATGGTCTTCTGCGATGAGCCGAAGGACAGAAAGAGGGAGGAGTGAGCTCCCTCCCATATTTGGGCATACCAGGGGTTGTAACACACATACATACATACATACATACATACATACACTGTGTGTGTGTTACATTTTTGCTGATAAACGAAGTTTGTCGTGAATGCGACTGCCTGGAAGACTCCTGGAGTGGGGCTGAAAAGCGAAAGGGAAGCAGTCATGCTCCCTCCCATATTTGAGTAGACCAGGTGCTCTGATAGAAGAAGAAAAAACACTTTACACACACACACACCTTTTTCATAAATTGAATTCATCTGCAAAGGGATATCTTCTGAATTTTGGCTGCCATAGATGAATACAGCTCTCCTCCGATAGTGGCTTGAGACTTAACGCCCTATTTCTCCCCATGGCACTCAGGGCCATACAAGGGGTGAACCAGGCCTGGTGTTTGCCATGTGTATTTAAATGCCACAGGTGCTGGCGAATGCTCGGCCAGCTGTTGGCAAGGTGCTAAGACCCTGGTATGAATGAGAAAGCCAGAGCCAGCCATATGCACAAAGGGTAGCATTATAAATAGACACCCAGGAATGTGCTTTCCGGAGGGGATTAGCCTTTAAGTCTGGTGTTCAGCTCCACTTCCTCTTCTGCAGATCTGCTTACAATTGTTTGGATACCTAAATACTTAGATACCTAAAACTTAAAAGAAGCCCAGCCAGTTTCTAGGCTTCCTGGTGTGGCTAGTCTTTGACATGTGAGAGTAGTGCAAGTCTCCCCTTCATTCTGGGGTCTCCTTAAGGCTTGATATTCCCTCAAAACAGAGAGTTTCTATCACAAAATATCAAGGGCTTTTTTGTCATTTCCAACTATTGTCTCAATTGCAGGATTCACTTGGTCGTATTCATCTCATCTCACAGGATTGTTGCTGGGGTAAAATTAGAGGGGAGCCCACACGTTTTGGTCACCATAATTTTGGTCACTATACTGCAAAAGGGATGTGCCGACTTTGGAAAAAGTTCAGAGAAGAGCAACTAAGATGATCAAGGCTGACCATTATTTTCTGTTTCCAGGTGGAAGAATTGGCTCTTCGGTCCATGATCAACGCCCGGGAAGAGACGGTATTCACTCCCTCGGCTGATGTCACGGAGGAGCACGTAAATGTAAGGCTCTTTTACTCCGCTGATGTAGTTCCTCCTGTTTAGAGGCCACCAAGACTGAGTCCCCTTCACCACAAGAGAGAAAAGGATCCTTTGCAGTTCTGGGGCTAATCACTTACAGTTACTGGTTGCAACTGGAATCTCATTTACCAGAATGCCAACTGAGCAGAGATTTTCTCTGCTGTTTCTGTGCAAGCAAGTGAACCATATTTCCAAGCAAAGAAACGCATTTTCTTTTTAAAACAATCGTGGAAGATGTCCCAAAGATGCTTTTTTCTAAAGACAGTTGGACTTTGTCTTTCCTTGAAGGTATTTCACTTCTGATCCAACTTGATTTTCTTCCTGAGAGTGCTTGAGGCCACTTGGAGGTTTATCTGTGTCCTCAGGGTCACCTGAAATGTGCAAATGGGGGTGCAACAGGGGTGAAATTCAGCAGGTTCTGGAGAACCAGTAGCGGAAATTTTAAGTAGTTCAGAGAACTGGCAAATACCACCTCTGGCTGGCCCCAGAGTGGGGAGGGAATGGTGATTTTGCAGTCTCCTTTCCCTAGAGTGGGGAGGGAATGGGGATTTTGCAGTCTCCTTTCCCTAGAGTGGGGAGGGAATGGGGATTTTGCAGTCTCCTTTCCCTAGAGTGGGGAGGGAATGGGGATTTTGCAGTCTCCTTTCCCTAGAGTGGGGAGGGAATGGGGATTTTGCAGTCTCCTTTCCCCAGAGTGGGATGGCAATGGGGATTTTGCAGTCTCCTTCCCCTAGAGTGGGGAGGGAATGGGGATTTTGCAGTCTTCTTCCACAAGCCACGCCCACAGAACCGGTAGTAAAAAAACTTGAATTTCACCACTGGTGTGCAATCTTCTTGGAACTGCTGACAGGACTGTGTTGTAGATTGAAGAATATCCTTCCCCCTCTGTTGAGGGAGGACTGTTCAGTCTTAATGCAGGTGGCCTCTTTGGGGTCAAACTTTTGTATGAGTGCTAACGACCAGAATATGAGTCCTTCCATTCTCCACCATTCCGTCAGAACTGAAGAAGCTTCTTGGATGAGAAGCGAAATGTCTTCAAGGAAAGAGAAAGGAAGTCCAGTTGCCTTTAGAAAAAAAGCACCTTTGGGACAATCATGACGGAGAATCTCTACAGACACTCATAGGCTGGATGCAGGCATGACGGGAGTGATTTATAGACACTCTGTCACTATTGAGTGGGGAGGAAAACACATCAGCCACTTATGTAGGCAAGAGAAGGAGGACTTTAGAAACTTTTCCCTGGCAGATTCTTACATCTTCTGGCCCAGGGAATCTTTAAATCGGGGTGCATAACGTGATTCACTGGGGTTCAGGAAGAGCAACTAAGATGATTAGGGGACTGGAGGCCAAAACATATGAAGAACAGTTGCAGGAACTGGGGATGTCTATTTGAATGAAAAGAAGGACCAGGGGAGACGTGATAGCAGTCTTCCAATATCTCAGGGGTTGCCACAAAGAAGAGGGAGTCAAACTATTCTCCAAAGCACCTGAGGGTAGAACAAGAAGCAATGGGTGGAAACTAATCAATGAGAGAAGCAACTTAGAACTGAGGAGAAATTTCCTGACGGTTAGAACAATCAATCAGTGGAACAGAAATTGCCTCCAGAAGTTGTGAATGCCCCAACACTGGAAGTCTTTAAGAAGATGTTGGATAGCTATTTGTCTGAAACGGTATAGGGTTTCCTGCCTAAGCAGGGGGTTGGACTAGAAGACCTCCATGGCCCCTTCCAACTCTGTTCTTCTAAATTCTAAAATATTTGACCCGTTTCACGCTTTTTACATTTTCTTTGGGGACAAGCATTTTTATAAGATAACATCCTGGTGTGCTAATACATGTAATTTCTAACATATATATGGGGGAGGGGGGTGTTGTTTGACCGTTTTACGATGGTTTTGCTGAAAACCAGCAGTTTTTTCCCATTTTCGACAAAATTGTGCCATAGCAAACACTGGATTCATTTAAAGATCTTAACGCTCATTTTACAATCACGTTTAACGGTAACTGTGAAAGAGGGCGTAAAATCAGGTCACACAACCAACGTCTTTTACAACCATGACGGCATACAACCTTAATGGTTAGGCTCCATTATGGTCCCATGTCAAGGACTACAGTATTTTTCAGAGTATAAGACGCACCTTCCCCCCCCAAAAAGAGGGTGAAAATCTGGGTGTGTCTTATACACTGAATACAGCATTTTAGGCCTTCCAAAACCCGCCTCCTTTGCAAAAATGGACG
This sequence comes from Natrix helvetica, assembly GCF_964273705.1. NCBI lineage: Eukaryota > Metazoa > Chordata > Lepidosauria > Squamata > Natricidae > Natrix > Natrix helvetica. The sequence continues at coordinate 3,132,266 of NC_138556.1, forward strand.
TGCAGAGGGTTTGGGAGGCTTGCAAAGTGCTCCTGGGGGCCGGGGAGGGCAAACACGAGTGAAAAATGGGCCATTTTTGTTCATTTGTGTCTCCCCAGCCCTTAGGAGCACTCTACAAGCCTCCCAAAGCTCTGCATACCCCCTCCACCTTTTTGTGTGTGCAAAAAAACGAGGCGTGCAGAGGGTTTGGGATCCCTGCAGAGTGCAAAAACTTTTTAAAAAAATTTACCTCTTCAAAATCATGGTGCGCCTTATACTCCAGTGCGTCTTATAATCTGAAAAATACGGTGTCTCTATGTTCCCACCAAGCACAACATTTCCTCACCTGCTTCGAATGGCATTCAGGATGTTTCTCCACCACTGACTTCTATTTCTCGACTGGAAGTGACCTGTTTCTTCTTTCTTTGAACAGATGGACAATGAAATGGCCATTAATCAGACTAAGCTGCAGTTACAAGTGCATGGTGATGAGGAGGAAGAGGAGGAGGAGGAGGAAGAAGAATCAGATTCCTAGGGCGCCAGTGTTGCTGTCAGGCCAGTGTCCCAGGACAGACTTACGAAGCCTCCTTGGCTTTGAGGAAACTTTGTGTGGTGCTACAGAGACTAAACTCCAACAAGAAATGCCGCTGAGCATCTCACAAACTTCCGAAGGCGCGGATAAATCACGGGGCGGGCTTGGAAAAGAGGGAGCATTGAAGCCTAACGATGTAGCACGAGTCATTTTCTAGAGCAGACCTAATGTTTCAAAACAAGTAGCAGTTCAGGAAACGAAGCTTTTGAAGCAATAATCTGTCTGTGAAAGATCTCCTCCCCGGTTGTTAAAAAAAGAAAAGAGCTGGGACCAGTTCTGCGCCAGTTGTTTCCTGAACCACCTATGGATAAATTGCACAAGAGTCCTGAATAATATAGGGGGAGGGTCCGTCCCCCACACCCTGCCCCCGTACGGCTGTATACAACTCCTTTATTCTGCTTGGTTTGGTCCCGTTTTATGAAACTTTGTGTGGAATTTTAAAAAATGTTTTGTTTACTATGGGTAATATTAAAAAATAACGTTCCTAGCGGGCAGACGGCAATGTCCATCCTTCCGACAGATGTCAAAATGACTCTGTTTGCTTTGCATCGCTGGGGATACGTTTCTGTCTTTGGGGATTACAAATCACCCCAAAATAGGAGAGTGCTTTTTGGCCCGGAAGCGTACGTATTTTTCTCCCCGGGTTGACTCTAAAATACGGCAGTGAATTGGCAGCTATTTGGCAGGTGGCATCCCATATATTGGCACGGGGATTCAGGGAGAAGCAAACCAGCTGCAGCACACCTGGAATGGAATGGGGCAAGTTGCAAACTTAAAGGCGGCCACAGAAGTGCAAGCGCGGACAACTGTGTCAACTTTACAACTTGCGGACTTCAACTGGCAGAATTCCTGCGCCAGCTATGCTGGCGCAGGAATTCTGCCAGTTGAAGTCCGCAAGTTGTAAAGTTGCAATCGTGACCTACCCCTGCACAAAAGAGAGTATATGTTAGTCACCACCATCCTTAATTTTCTGTGCGTCCTTCCCTTGTGTGTGTCTTCCAGTCTTCCATACTCCACGTTGTTGAAAGTGAACAGCTGCTTCTAAGGTTTCCTATAGGTGCCTTGGTACAACTGGTTGCTTAGGGACCATAGGAAATTTTAACAGATCGCTGACAACCTGGTTACAAAGTTTGGAATGCCAGCCACTCCCCTGTTGTCCCGCATGTCGGCCGTTCCGTAACTGACCTGCCTTTATGGCAGTTTGCGGTGTCCCACGGTCATGCAACTGCGTTTTACATCACTTTTGGCCAAAACCCAGTACAGGTAATCCTCAAGTTACGACCACAATTGAACCCAACATTTGTGTTGCTAAGTGAAACCTTTGTGAATTGAGAGTTGCCCTATTTTACGCCTATTCTTGCCGCTGTTGTTAAGTGAATCATTGCATGTATTAAATTAGTAACACGCGTCAATCTGGCTTCCCCGTTGACTTTGTGTGGCAGAAGGTCGCAAAAAGTCATCACGTGACCCCAGAACACGGTCATAAACATGAGTCAGTTGCCAAACGCCTGAATTTTGATCATGTGACCACGGGGATGCTGCAACCGTCATAAGTGTGAAAAGTGGCGTCAAGTCACTTTTTTCAGTGTCATTGTAACTTCCAACAGTCACTAAACAAACGGTTATCAGTTGAGGACTATCTGTGGGTATGACAATCCAATTGGGGGCTGGAATGCAGGGGGCAGTGGGGCAACAGCTATGCTTTATGATCATCATCCATCGGGTGCTATAGCATCTTCATACCCCATGCTGCATTGTTCACAATCCTCATGTTTCCTAAAAATGCCCTAATTGATTCATGAGTATCGAGCCAAGTTTCAATACAAAACCAGTCATTTATTAGGAGCGCCATTAGGCAAGGCCTTTTTGCAGTCAGATCGGAGCTTTGTTTGAGTTATAGCTGAACTTTACCCCTGTTCCTTCCTCCCCCCCCGTCTGTGTCATAAATCACATTCCCCAATGAGGTGCACCTCTCCCAAGCCTGCTGCAGTAATCTGAGATCTGATTCTAGCCGAAAGTATGTGCTCCTCCTCCCCCTTCCCTCACCATGACAACTTTAGGAGTTGACACCTCCACCTGGAGAAGGAAGATGTCTGGAAGATGGGTTATGGGGTATTTGCAGATGGGTTACGCAGTGTTTGCAGATCCTTTGTTCAAGCTCATGCCTGGGAGACCTGCGGCAGAGCTAAATCCAGAAGTTACTTCCTCTCCCACACCCCCACCCCACAATGCCACCAGGTCCACCTTAAAGCCAGGAGCCGTGTTGAAAAACCCCACAACTCTCCAAAGTGATTTTGTGTGACATTTATTCAATGTAAGATGCAGTTGCTCAACATCTGAGGAGTAAAATGATTAAAAGAAGTTTCCAACACAACGGATGTACAGAGTTCATGATATCTAATAACCTGGAAGGGAAATAATCTTGATGCCTTTAAAAGATAAAAGAGAGAGAGAGAGAGAGAGAGAGAAATGCACTGATTCTGCCAGACAAGTTTCCTATGGCCCATGCTCAACAGACAGACACCAAATTAATAGATGGAGGAGATGAATGCCACTAAGACAGTGTCTATCTCAACTTTGGCCACTTGAAGATGGGTGGATTTCAACTCTCAGAATTCCCCACCCATCTTCCAAATGGTGAAGGCTGAAAAACACCGCCCCAAGCCAGCCCAAAATACCCAACAAGGCAAATAAATAAATGCATCAACAGTTGTGTTCATACTGACCCAGGAGGGGAGGCCAAAACAAAACCCTTACTCAGGCTGAAGCCCACTAATGGTTTCCCACCAGTTCAGGACCCAGGGTTCTTCATAACTTCCACCTCAGCTTAGTGGCATCAAATCCATTTTGGGGGGACCGTCTCGTCCAAAGGCAGTCCCCACCTCCCTCCCTCCCGCTAACCATTCTGACCAGGACTGGCTAAGCAAAAGCCGGAGGAAAAAAAGGGAACCACCAGGATATACACAAGGCTCACGGGACAAAGTCTGCAAAGGGCTTTGGACAGCAACGAGGCCCAGCAAGGTTCCCCATCATTCACTTCAACTTTTGCAGATTGGCGACTCGGAAGGGTCACATTTGGTCATTAAGAATCAAACACAACAGCTGTTTGCGCGAAGCCTCGAAAAGGGATTCGACCTGGAAAAGAATTTGGCACGACAAAGCTGAGAAGGCGCAGCACGGAAGCGGGACGGCGGCGGTGGGGGAACAGCAGGATACTTTGGAGTAGACAGGAAAAGGAAGGGGGGAAGGGGAGGGGGTAACCAGAACTGCATGGCTCTGAACAGCAGGAAGTGGCTGGGGAAACCAATACGCCATATTCCATGCTCCCCAACCCCGGTGCGTATCGATGGCTCTGGAGTGAGCAGTTCCAAATCGGCCTCCCCCGTGGAATGGAAGTTGCATAGCAGCAGCAGCAGCCGGTGGAGTCTTTGTACCGTGGCCAGCAAGCGACTCAGAGTCCGCCGACGTGGGTTGGAGTGCTGGGCTGGTTGAGGCCGATGGTGGAGCACAGCCAGCCCGCGAAGTCCACCTCTTCCGCTTCCGATCTTTTAATGAAAATGTGGACCTGGCGAGGGGAAGAGACAATAGCAACAGCACTTAGCCTTGTGCATAGCCCTTCTCTAAGCAGTTCACAGAGTCAGCCTCTTTGCCCTGAACACTCAGGGTCCTCATTTTACCCACCTCGGAAGGACGGAAGGACGAGTCAACCTTGAGTTGGTCGTCCCAAAGGTGCTCTTTGAAAAGACAAGTGGACTTTCTGGTTTTTCTTTGAAGACGTTTCGCTTCTTGTCCGAGAAGCTTCTTCTGCTCTGACTGAAGATAGATATCTAGCCCCACCATTCAGTCAGAGCTGAAGAAGCTTCTTGGATGAGAAGTGAAACGCCTTCAAAGAAAAGCCAGAAAGTCCACTTGCCTCTTCAAAAAGCACCCTTGGGATAGCCAGGACCTGAGAATCTTCATAGACATTTAGCGATACACCTTGAGTTGGTCAGGATTGAACTGCTGGCAGTCAGCAGAGTTAGCCTGCAATACTGCATTCTAACCACTGTGCCACCATGACAGTACAGTAGAAAGAATGGAATAGAATAGAATAGGATGAGATAGGATATGGATAGAATATGGACTGGACTAGACTAGAATAAGAATAGAGTAGCGCTCACACGTAGACTTATATATCGCTTCATGGTGCTTTATAGCCCTCTGTGAGTGGTTTGCAAAGTTAGCCAAAAATCTGGGTTTTACCAATCTCAGAAGGATGGAAGGCTGAGTCAACCTTGAGCCAGTCAGGATCGAACTCCTGGCAGTGGGCAGAGTTAACCCGCAATACTGCATTCCAACCACTGCGTCACCAGAGCTCCAAGTTGCAGAAACACAAGACGGTTGTTTAGGTAGTTCTCAACTTACAACAGTTCATTTAGTGACCGATAGAAGTTACAACGGCACAAAAAAGTTACGACCATTTTTTCACACCGCCTTTGCAGTATCCCCATGGTCATGTGATTTACATTCGGACCCTTGACAACCGACTCGCATTTATGACGGTTGCAGTGTCTCAGGTCAGGTCCCCTTTTGTGAGCTTTTGACTCCCTTTTGTGACCTGACAAGCTAAGTCCGTGGGGAATCCAGGTTCATTTAACAACCGTGTTACTAATTTAACAACTGCACAGGTGAAAGGTTGTAAAATGGGGCAAAGCTCACTTAGTGACTATCTCGCTTAGCAACAGAAACGTAGGGCTCAATTGTGGTCGTAAGCCGAGAACTGTCTGTAAACGTGGTCAAGGAAGTATTGGGGTTACCAAGCGGATAAAGCAAAGATTCCATAAATGCTACTTTATTGTTCAAGGGTATAATAACAGAAAGCCGAGCCCGCTCTTATACTCAACAGAACAGGGTGGGCATGCTTTTCTCTTCCTTCTTCTTTCTCTTTTCCCGAGTTTTATTCTTTTCCCTAAATGGATGCTGCATGGTTGAGCTATATTATGTTCTTCTACAACTGTTTCTCTCAACGTTAGAAACTGTTTTAGATGAGTGGACTTCAACTCCCAGAATTCCCCAGCCAGCCTAGGAGTTGAAGTCCTCACATCTTAGATCTGCCATGGTTGAGGAACACTGTGGTTGTCCTGTAATGAAAGGTCTTCGCCATTCACAAGTAGATACCCCAGGGCTCTTGCCTATCACAGCTACCCAAGGGAACCATCTGGAACTTCTCCAAGGCTGAGTTCCACACAATTTACTTAGCCTGGTGACGTCTCCCTTGGACGACTCCTCAGATTCTTCCTCCGAGTTCCTGGCACATCAGGAACGGGGTTAATTAAAGACTCTGAACAGCCAGCCGAAAGAGATTTACTCGGCTATGGGCAGCTTGCAGGGGTGGATGGTCAGTGAAGAGGAAGAAGAGGAGCTGCCTTCTGTGCTGGATCCGAGAGCACGCAGGGCAGAGAAAAGACAAGAGCAATGGAGATCTACCAGATTACTCTGGAGACGGCCCTGCCCGTCTTGATGGGCTGCACTGGAAAGCTATTTATTGCAGAGGGGAACAATGTGTTTGGTTTATGGCTATGTGTGTTTGTTCTTTGTGCTTCCTGCTTGACTTTGTGCCTTGGAGACTCTGAACTTCTCTTGCCAAGTGAGCTCTCGTAGGTGTATTTCAGTTTGGCCAGGTGGATATAAGTTTGTTTGGTAAACATATTTATTGGAGCAACTTTCCATCGTTTTATGGACTATTGGCCATTGTCTTGTGGACTGATCTTGGCCTGCTTGTGGCTGGATTTATTTGGGACAGTGCTGAGGCTGGGTGGGAGGGAATTGCTGGGGAACAATAATGAACTCTCTAAATTACACTTATGTGTGTTTGTGTGAATGTGTGGGGCAACACAGTTTACCAGATAAGCCATTACCAGGGGTTTCACAATTAGGCTTAGATAAATGGAGAGCATTTATACAACGCCCCAAGTTCACCCCAACCAAATCAGGATTAAAAGTAACCTCATTTGAATTCGTGCATGTTGACTTTCTAAGTTTTTAATGAAACCACTTTAGCATGTTAAAGAAACCAGTAGATTCTAAAGGGAGGAATCCTGCCATGTGCAGCTTTCAAAAAAACAGGAAGAAAGAATTCACTCACCATAAGCTGTTTTAGATCTGCTCTCTCAGCCGGATTCTTGATCAAGCTGTCAAAAATAAAAGTTATACACTGCAGCTGATGTATGGGAGCCCAACACACACACAATTATGGTATAGTTAAATTGGAGGTCTGTAGTTCTGGATTCCATGCAAAGGCTGAAGGAATGACAGGCCAAAATACGAAGCTTAAATGCATGGTTCAGCTTTCATTACGGTCACAGACCAGAATAAAATTAAAACATTAAAATAAAACAAACAGCAGAAGGAGATATAATAGTGTATTATAATTAGGGATGAGTTCATTGATGGATAGCCAAAATCTGCCTAATTTTACAGACGGTGTAGCAAAATAATTCAAAGAAACTATCATATGGATCTGATGTACCTAAAAGAGAAGATTTTGATGATGATTATATATACAGCAGTGGCGTAGCGTGGGGGGTACAGGGGGTGCCGGCCGCACCGGGCGCAACATCTGGGGGGGGCGCGCTCTCACTCGCAGCTCTCTGCCCCTGCCTGGCTCACTCTCTCTCTCACTGCAGTGCTGGCTGTGCGAATCCGATCCGAGCCGCCGGGTTGCCGCCCACTGTGGAGGGGGGGGTGCCAGCAGTGGGCGGCGACCCGGCGGCTCGGATCGGATTCGCACAGCCAATACATGTGCTTAGGGGGTAAGGGTTTATTTAACTAATCTAGTGGAAGAGACTCGAGTGCTAAAATCCACGGGTTAGCGGGCGCAAATTACTTGCCTTGCCCCGGGTGCTGACAACCCACGCTACGCCACTGATATACAGTATATGCTAGCTGGATACCCGTGCTTTGCGATGAAACTATGTGATCAGACTCTGCAGGAGAAATTTGGTTCACAATTGACTCAGTTGACTCAGTGGTTGGTGATTGAAACACGTAAGGGAATATCGCTCCTGCCATCTTGAGTCTGGAAACAGTTCCATAGGAGGATGGCGTAGACATTTTGGTGAGGTACCAACGTTAAGTACTGTACGGAACCCCAGACCGCTCCTGAGTGAAGGAGTGGAACATCTGCCAGTTTGAACTGAGGTAACAGAATGTGAGGCAACCAGCAGTTGGAACAGAGTTCTTTTCAAGTGGGGAGGGAGAGTAGAACGTCTTAGCATCAGAGCATGTTAATTACTGTGTAAGAAATACTGATGATCGGATGGTCATTTTGAAAAACGCTTTCTTAGCGAGCATCTAGAAGCCAAGAGGATCATACGTGCCAAATTTCAAATTTGTAGGCTTTACGGTTCTGGAGATTTTGTGATGAGTGAGTGGTATTTGCCTTTTTATATATATATAGAAGGATATTATTATATCCAGTGCAATATAACGGGACCTGAGCTATGGTTGCAATGGACCACAGGGGTGCAATCTTAGCTTAAGCCATGGTCAATAATTCCCACGTTTTATGTGAATGAAATAGCATCGGTTTTGGATTTTGCCCTGGCTTTATCCACATTGCTGGAGTGTGCATCCCAGCACATGGCTCAAAAACTATGTGTGGCCATCAAATGACACCACCACCACCCCCCAATCTTAAAAATCACATCATGATGTTAAATTGTGAGCAGGTGTGGTCCAGAAGGGCACAAACGGGCCTCATTTTACCAAAATGTCTTTTCAGAGAGACTACTCTCCCCCCCCCCACTGCATTTTCATTGACACCCCCCCGCCCCCAAAGGGAAACAGCTTGGAGTCCAAACTCACCATTTGTTCACAAAGTCTTGGAATTCTGGACTGAAGACTCTGGTTGGCAGCTTTGGAGGGGGCTGAAAGCAACCGAGGGCACAAAGGTGAAAAGGGAAGAAAAGATCTTGCAACTCAGAGCATTTGTTCATCGCGTTTTTAATATCGCCTTTCTTACTCTATAAGTAACTCAAGACGGCGAATGTACCTAATATTCCTTCCTTCTCCAATTTTCTCCACAATGACAACAATCCTGTGAGGTAGGTTGGGGCTGAGTAAGAGGGACTGGCCCAAAGTCACCCAGCCAGCTTTCATGCCTAAAGTGGGACTAGAACTCTCCATCTCCTGGTATCAAGGCCAGCACCTTAACCACTAGGCCAAACGGTCTGTCTGTCTGTCTGTCTATTTCTTTCTTTCTTTCTGTCTGTCTGTCTATCTATCTATCATCTATCTATCTATCAATCATCTATCTATCTATCTATCTATCTATCTATCTATCTATCTATCTAATCTATCTATCTTATCTATCTATCTATCTAATCTATCATCTATCTATCTATCTATCTATCTATCTATCTATCTATCTATCTATCTATCTATCTATCTCTATCATCTATCTATCATCTATCTATCATCTATCTATCTATCATCTATCTATCATCTATCTATCATCTATCTATCATCTATCTATCTATCTATCTATCTATCTATCTATCTATCTATCTATCTATCTATCTATCTATCTATCTATCTATCTATCATCTATCTTCTCTACCTGCAATTGCAGGAGTCACAATTACGTCAATCTTTCATGATTGTTGATTATGTAAATGCTGCTCCATTTCCAAAGACTCTCAGCAGTTTTCCAAATGCTGTAGGGTACGGTAGGTAGAGTAGGGTTAGGCAAGGGTAGGGCGGAATAGTTTAGAGTAGGGTAGGGTAGAGTAGAGTAGTGCAGTGTAGTGTAGTGTGTAAGGTAGGGTAGGGTAGTTTAGAGTAGAATAGAAGAAGAAAATTAGGAATAGGATAAGAATGAATAGAAAATTAGAAGAGGAATGAGAAGAAAATTAGGAATAGAATAGAATAACTTTATTGTCACTTTGAACGTACACTAATTGGCATACATTAGAAATGAAATTTCGTTACATACAGCTCTTAAAAGGGTCACTACCTCCAATTTTACACTACATAAATATGACAAGACAAAGAAAGAAATACGAAATTATGCATATACCCACATATATGACACACAGAGAGACAACACAGCCTACATGTTTATGGCGAGAAAAACCAATCTTGTGAGTTTACCAGATGGATGCCTGGGGAACAAAGCTGTCACAGAAGCTGTTAGTCCTGTTGGAAATACTACTAAAAATTAGCAGAAATGTGGGAACTAAATGAAGTCAACCTGAAGCAGGTCCTTGAGGAAAGATGCAAGAGATTCGCATGTGGAACACCAAGAGGGGAAAGAGTTAAATCTGTCTCTACTCAGCGGAGAGGGGCCAACAAACCATCATGGATTATGTTCTAACCTAGGCTTCTGAGCAAGCATAAATCACAATCTTAGTCCCAAAAACCCTTTTTTATTTATACGGCTGTAAATTATGGTCATTCACAGTCCGCAAGGCTTCATAAATAGTCTGTGAAGATTCCGACAGATGTCTGCTTGAGTTGCCGCAGTCTTTCAGGGGAATGTTGACAAACACCCACCTTATCTCCCTGGGAATGAGGCCAGAGACCTAACTGCCAAATGCAGAGCAAGGCTAAACTTAGCACAGAATCAAACAGAATTTTTCAAAGCTTGAACTGACCAGATAAACTAATTGCTTCCTGCAAAAGCTCATGTCCTGTTCGCTCCTCTTTTATGTCTTATGGGAGGGGCCAATCATCTCCAAGCTTTACTCCCGAGTAAACCCTGTTTTCTTAATTGTTCTTGCCTTTTGGCAACTGTGCATGCACACACTGGGAACAGGCTCCTGCTGTTCTTCTGCCTCACTGATGTCAGACTCCGGAGGCAGCTGATAATTGGCATACGGCTCTGGCCCCCTCTCTGCCTCTGACACAAAGCCCTCATCTGAATCTTCCCCAGACTCCAGGACTGGCCCATGTTCCTCCCCAACCTCCTCGCTGTCCTAATATGCTGCCAGCTCTGCTGACCGCTGGTAGGCCACAGCAGATTAAAACCTCTTTTCACATCCCAGCAGCAGCTGCCTCTTGATCCTGCAATGACTGACTTTAATGTTGCCACAGAAATGGGCGTTGCAACTCATGCGCCTGTTAGAAGAACAAGATGTTCAGCCAGACTGGGAAAGGCTGCTGCACTTTCAGATGCACCCCTAAAATAACCCCTTTTTTGAGTATCTGGTCTTGCTAAGATCTTGGGTGAGACTGTCTATCTCATGTGAGATGTCATCCATCTACAAAGATTTTTGTGGGAACATCCCAGCCATTGCTTGAACCTCATCGGGGGTTCTGAGCACTGCAGAATGGAAGAGGTTGTGGAGGTCCCTGTTCTGACCCAGCTCCCCAAACACGACAAACTCTCTGAAGTGAACTGAAAGATTCCTTTATGAGGAGCCCCAGCAAAAAGTTTCTCTCTCAACGGAGGCTAACAAATCCGTCTGGCCAAGATGAATAATTGTCTGCCACTATTCATCTCCACCCCCTGCCTTTTATCCCCAGAGCTTGGATGGGGTTTCACTAGCAGCGGTGGCTCTTCCGTCCCAAGGACTGGCCCATAGATTTTCATTGCTCTCCTCTCCTCTGCCTTCTGTGCATCCGCACGTCAGACACTGGACCCAGCTGTTCCTCCTCTTCCTCATCAGTCACCTCCAGACCTGGGGGCTGTTGACTCTCCATCTGAGGGCTGACAGACAGCCCAGGCTCTGGCTCTGCCTCTCTCTCTCTCTGACAGCTCCCTTCCCTCTTCCCCCTCAGGGGTCTCAGATTGCCCTGATGCTGACCCTGACCCCCACGCCTCCTCCTCCTCTGGTTCGGCTGCTGGAGGGGCCAGTGGCCGATAGGCCACAACAGAAATCTATCCAGGGCAGGAGTCCATCACGACAGCATGATTCCAAGATGCTTCTTACGACAGCAAAAACTCTTCTGTTTGCAGGAGACAAAAAAAGCAGAAGACTCACTATTCCACTCACCTCATTGACAATGTAGTCCAGGAGCTCAAAGATGGCCATAGGTGGCCGGCTGTCCGAACCGTAAGCTGAAAAATGATAACATGTCAGCAAAATTAATTTCACTCTTTGGTGTATAACTTATTTTTCATTCTGTTCTGATGAGACTTATTTGTCTCCAAAATTCGTTCAGTGGGAGGTCTTGAAATTTCTTCCAGAATTGCTGATGAAGATAGCACAGGTTTTGCCAGCGAGTGTTTGCTAAAAACAAAATGTTTTTTCAAACTCAACAACCTTGAGATGTGTGGACTTCTACCCCAGAATTCCCTAGCCATCATATATAGACCAAGTTCTGTGTAGTGATTAAGGCGCTGGCCCAGAAACCAGGAGACTCTGAGTTCTAGTCCAGCCTTAGGGATGAAAGCTGGCTGGGGGGCTTTGGGTCACTCCTGCCCTCTTAGCCCAACCCATCTCACAGGCTTATTGTTGTGGGCAAAATAGGAGGGGGAAGGTGTGTTGGATATGTTCGCCCCTTTGAACTATTTATAAAAATAATAAAGACAAGACGAATGACTGAATGAATGAACGAACAATAACAGGAGAATTCTGCGAATTGAAGTCCACACATCTTTCATTAGCCCCATTTGAAAATCCCTGGCCTGGACTGTCAGGAAATCTTGGCCCTGTAACCAATCAGGGACTGTCTGAATGAAAGCAAAGCCTTGGTAGAAGCAGGTGTGGGCAGTGGGAAGAAATGGCCCCTGCACTGAAGATGTTTCTGCAGATCTGAAGACGCAATGTCAGCCTCTATATTGCTTGCTTGCTATCGGCTGTCATAGTAACGGGGAGGGAGGGGGCTCAGGGTATTTGGGAGGGGAATTGTGCTGGTGGAGACATCTTGAAAGAGGGAGTTTTGTTCTCACCATCTTCTGCGCACGCTGAAGGCTCGTGTTTGGGTTTGGTCAAAGCCAACCGTTTCTGCATACCTGCTGGATGAGGCCACCTGAAGATGCGCCCTACATGACACCTTTGGGAGCTGGAGATTGGACATTGGGTTGGGGTAACCCGGGGGAGGGATTTGGGTAAACGTTGATATGTACAAGTTCGTGCTTTTTTGCCTCAGATCTTGCTTCACCTTCGCTGTTTTCATTTCATATCCAGTAAAAGTACCTTTTCTCTAACTAATTGGAGTTGTGGGTTTTCTTTCTTGCATGCTGAAGGAGACACGCCTGACATTCAACTCCTAGCTCCAGTCCATGCTGGAAGGATCAGGTTGCTTTGGCATGGCCAGCCCGTGCCCACCCATCCCAACACAATTGCCATGCCCACACCCACTGGCCTTCCTAAAATCCCCAGTCACAATTCCCTTCTCAAAGGAGTGGTCCGTTTCCAGCCCCCAAGGTGGCATTGCCAGTTGGTGCCTTCTTACCGCTCATGGGCCGGCCTGGCGTTCTCTGCCGGGGAGATGTCTCTGAGATGGGATAGTCGGCCCCGACAGGACAGCCGAACATCAGCTCCAGCTCCTTGCCATCGGGCGGAGGGATGGGGTACCTGCCGATGGCCATCTCGACCAGGGACAGCCCCATGCTCCAGATGTCCGACTGCACCGAGTAGTGGGTCCCTTGCAGTCTCTCTGGCTGGGGGAAGACAAAGAGAGAACGGGTCGCAACTGTGGGAAAACGTGCCTCGTGCAGCAGCAAAAGCCCCTCCAGTCACAGCATGGAAAGGGAGATGTTAAATGTTGATCCTGTAAAAATTGAACTTGAAGACATACGTTGCTAAACAGAAAATAGATGGAAAATTAATGATAAGTTGATTTGTTTCTAAAGAGAAGGGGGAAAATGATATTGTTCATATATGTTAAAAATTAGAAATGGGAAATTATGAGAAGAAAAGTATACGGCTAAAATTGGAAATAATGGAAATATAATGTAGAATGAATGATGTGTTTGTGGAAACGTTAAAGGGGGAATCCGGACAACACTCTATTCACAAAAGAATTTTTTATTATGTAACAAAAATAAACTAAAAAAAACTTTTTATTAAAAAAAAAAAGGAAACTAATTGTCTCCTGAAAACTTCCCTCCCCTTTCGCTCCTCTTTATTCCCTATGGGAGGGGCCACCTGTGGCTTTACTCCCAAGTCAACCTCTGTTCCTTAGCTGTTCCTTCTCCTGGCAGCTCTGTGCATGCGCACATAGGGCACAGGCTCCAGCTGTTCCAGCTGTTCTTCTGCCCCACCGATCTGTGACTCCGAAGGCAGCTAATAACTGTCAGATGGCCCTGGCCCCATCTCTGCCTCTGAAGCAGAGCCCTCGTCTGAGACTTCTGCAGACTCCAGGACTGGCCCATGTTCCAACCTCTGCTGGCCGCTGGTGGGCCACAACAGCTATCATGTCTTCCCTAAGTCTTCTCTTTGTTAGGCTAAATACCACTCTCTGGCTGCGTCTCTAAATCTCTGCCTCAAGCAACAGCCCTGGGCAGAAATGAGAGGGCACCCTTATGTTGCACAGTCCTGTGCAAAACACTTGTGCACTTTGCAAGCAAGGAAACCCTTAGTAAGAGACCGATCATGACACTGACCAGCTGTTAGGATGTCTGAATTCGACAGCAGCTCTTCCATGGCCTGCACTTACCGACATGTAAGATCGCGTGCCCACAAAAGAGTTGGCCATGGAGTCAATCAGTTGCCCGCTGACCCCAAAATCGCAGAGTTTGATTTCTCCTCTTGAGTTTACCAAGATGTTTGAGGGCTTCACATCTGGAGAGAGATGGGAGGAAGCAGGAGAGGAAAAAATGGAGAATACTTCAAATATTTTAGCTCTGGGACAGCTATTCCGTTCAGTAGCACGCAACAGATTGTAAAATCCCTCCAAGCGTTCTCTCTATTGTGCTCACAGACAAAATATTAAAATCCTTAAATAAAAAGGAGTAACCCATCGGATATACAGGGGGTCCTCGACTTACGACCACATTTGAACCCGAAATTTCTGCTACTAAGTGAGACAGTTAATTGAGTTTTGCCCCATTTTACGACCTTCCTGGACACAGTTGTTAAATGAATCATTGCAGCTATTAAGGGTAACAGGAATTATTAAGTGAATTTGGTTTCTTCATTTAACTTTGCTTGTCAGACGGTCGTAAAAGGGGATCACATGACTCTGGGACACCGTAACTCATAAATGTGAGTTAGGTCTGAATTTTGATCATGTGACCACGGGGAGGGTTTTCCAGTTGTCTCCACAATGGATAGGGCTTTCGGTTATGACAGGTAGAGGAAAAAGTACGCCGCGCTAGGAGGAGACTCTATGGTGGGGGAACTGAACTTCCGGTCAGCTCCAGAACTGAACAGGGGGCTTCCGGTTAGGACCTTTGTCCTAAAGCAGGGGTGTCCAAACTTGAGAACTTTAAGACTTGTGGACTTCAACTCCCAGAATTCCCCAGCCAGCTGGCTGGGGAATTCTGGGAGTTGAAGTCCACAAGTCTTAAAGTTCTCAAGTTTGGACACCCCTGTCCTAAAGTGTTTTCTTTTCTGTGGGAAACGGGTCCAAATGGCTCTTTGAGTGTTTAAGTTTGTTGACCCCTGGTCTAGAGCAGGGGTCTCCAATCTTGGCAACTTTAAGACTTGTGGACTTCGGACTTCCGGTTTGTTCCCGGTGCCGATGGCAGGCTTTTTTTTAGCCTGTCAGATCAAGAGACAGTTAGAGGTGTTTTTTTACGATCTTTAACACCTCGGACACTCGTAAATTCTTGGAATTTATGAGGGAGAGATTCAGCTGCTGGGTTGAGCCCTTGTGTACCCTCCGGAGTCCGGAGTCTGACGAGGTTTGCCCCCCTTCGCAGTTGTTGTATTCTCCTGCCTTTTTGATAACCTCTGCTAAAAAAGCAGAACCAGTCGCCGGGAGCAGCCTTAACATCTTAACATCTTAACATCCCAAGAAGGAAGCAAGACTTTTGCAAGTATTTTAAGTTTTAATTGGGGGAAGAAAAAAAAAAAAAAAAGAAATCTCTTTAAAAAGAACACTACTGCTGAGTTCGAGAGGCGTGGGCTTAGAACAAAGGATTCAAAATGGCGTTGATTTATAGCTGAAAACCTACAGAAAACGAAAGCTAATTACCTGCTGATAGCCGGGGCAATAAAGGCGGAACGGCTGAAACAACCCTAACTATTAACAATCTTTAAGCCAGTTTACATAACCTGAACTACTTAAATGTCAAAGTTTTAATTTCGAGCAACTTAGAAAGAAACATTTGCAAGTATTAATTTACAGCTGAATACCTAAGGAAAACGAAAGTTAATTGAATGGTGACAGCTAGAGGCGGCTGTAAGAATTATTAATTATGGCAACGGAAAAAAAAGCTTCACCAGGTGCCACAATAAATTATCAGGATCTCAAGGACTTTATAAGGGAAGAAAATGCTTTTTTACGCAAAGAAATTAAGGAGGTTAAAGAAATGGTTCAGGATACCATTAAAAAACATGATCAACTTGATAAAAAATTACACACTTTAGCCACAGGTCTGTCAGAAGTTGTTCTTAAGGTGGACAGCAAAGTTAATCATCTGGCTTTGGATTTGGAAACTAAAACGAAGGAAACAGATTTGAAATTTGTTGAAATGGAGGGGAATATGCAGAGGATGGATAAGGAGATTATCATGATGCAATTCAGATCTATGGAGTACGCTGTTAGACTGAGGGGTATCAGAGAAAATCCTAGAGAGGACTTAAGAAAAGTTTGTGCTGATGCTCTGGCCACGTTATTGAAGATCCAGAATTCTTCTGAGATTTTTGCAAGGATTGACAAAATTTACAGAGTTAACTCACGTATTGCATCACAAAGGCAACTACCAAGGGATGTTGTGATATACTTTACTGAGAGAAATCTTAGAAATGATATTCTGCAAAATTCTTATTATTCATCTTTGCAATTAGATGGGAAAACGATCGGAGTCTTTAAAGAATTACCCCCAGCGATGCTAAAGCTTAGAAGGGATTTT
>NC_138556.1:3148985-3347483 GCF_964273705.1 Natrix helvetica
TTAAACCTGTCGAACAACGTATTACCAGATCCACGACTAGACAAATGTTAGAATCTCATAAGCGCGTCGACCCTCAAATACAATGTGCTAAGAAAGAAGCTAAGAAGCAAACCGGAGCCATGGGAGGAGCAGGGCTGGAGATTGGTTTTGTGGAGAGAGATCTTCAGCAAATGCTTTCAGCGCTTCAGACCAGATCTAAAGATGCTTAAGCTATTATCTTGGAACGTGAATGGAATGAACTCTCCACAAAAAAGGAAAAAAATATTTTATTATTTGAAGCAATTTAATAATGATGTTGTTTGCCTTCAAGAGACTCATATTAGGCTGCAAGACCAGAAGTACTTAGTGAATTCAAAACTGGGAACATTTTATGCTGCCTCTGATTTGGTAAAGAAAAATGGTGTGGTGATATATATAAATAAAAGATTTTCAACTAAAGTTATAGAGGCAGATGACGCTGGTAGATATATAGCAATTCAATTTGATACAGACTTCGGTTCCATTTTGGTGCTAGGAATATATGCTCCTAACCAATGCCAAGAAAGTTTTTATAAGATGCTCCATTTAAAAATTTTAGACTGGAACTTTAAGAGTATTCTAATAATGGGAGACTGGAATGGAGTGATTTCTCCAAAGATAGACAAGAGTACAAAGACGAAATTCACTACCAAATTACCAAAGGCTTTTTTTGATTTACAAGACGATTTGAAATTAAAAGATGTTTGGAGGACACAACATCTAAATGAGATGGATTTTTCTTTCTACTCAGATAGACATAAATCCTTTTCAAGGATTGATTTCTTTTTGTTAACACCGGATCTACTTCCTAAAGCCAAGAAATCCAAGATTTTCGCCAGGTCACTTAGCGATCATAGTCCGGTGTGGTTACAAATTGAATTAGGGATGAGGCCAAGAAGGTCTTGGAGAGTAAATGAAAATTTATTTAGATATGAAAAAAATGTTGATGAACTTAAAAAACACATGAAGGAATTTTTTAGTTTTAATATGAATAAGGGCACTCCCATTGAAATAGTTTGGGATGCAAGTAAAGCTTATATGCGTGGGGTCCTGATACATATGAACTTTAAACACAAACAAATTAGACAGAAAAGGAGAATGGAATTGGAAGATGAAATAAAACGTAAAGAACAGCTGCTTATAATAAACCCGAATGACCAGGCGCTCCAGATGGCGCTAAAGCTGTTGAAAGATCAATTTCAGATGCTTATAGCAGAACAAACAGCAACCAATTTGCAATTTGCTAAACATAACACCTTTGCCAACGCTAATAAACCTGGTAGATGGTTAGCATATACTTTGAGAAGGAATATGAATGATAGAATTATTGATAAAATTGAGTTTCGAGGGAAGATGGTATATCAACAAGAGTTGATTAAAAAATCATTTGTGGACTATTATACTAAGCTATATGTACAGGATAATATACAGAACAAGTTAATAGATGATTTTTTGGAAGGAAAAAGGGTTGCAAAAATTTCTGTGCTTCAAAAGGCAAATTTGGAACGTCTTATAACCGCTGATGAGATCACTTTAGTTATAAATCAACTTAAATTAGCTAAGGCTCCAGGGACTGATGGTTTGACTGCAATGTATTATAAAACTTTACAACTGGAAATGATTGAATATCTTACACAACTATTTTGTAATATACAACAAGGAGGTAAAATACCTCTCTCATGGAAAGCGGCTTTTATCTCATTGATACCTAAAGATAAAGAGGGCCCTAAGAAACCAGAGGATTACAGGCCGATATCTCTTCTGAACACAGATTATAAAATATTTGCTAAAGTATTAGCCAACAGATTGATGCCGGTTATTCAAGAGATTATTCATCATGATCAAGCAGGATTTATTGAAGGCAGACATATGAAGGAGAATGTAAGGCAACTCATAGATTTAATTGACTATCTTGATAAGAATAAGCAGATCTCTGCAGTGCTGGTTTTCTTGGATGCAGAGAAGGCCTTCGATCGAGTGAATTGGAACTTTCTAACCAAGACTTTGGAAAAGATGGATATGGGACCACGATTGCGGCAGGCGATTGGAGCAATTTATCAGCAACAAAATGCACAACTTATTATTAATGGAAATTTGTCAACAACTTTCGAGATACAAAAAGGCACAAGACAAGGTTGCCCATTATCCCCATTGTTATTTATTTTAACTTTGGAAGTCTTGTTGAACGCAATTCGGGACTCAAAATCCTTAGATGGCATAGCTATCAGGCAAAAGGAATACAGAACTAGAGCATTCGCCGATGATCTGGTTGTTACCCTTTCACATCCTTTGAAATCAATAATCCAGATGAAAAATATCATAATAGAATTTGGCATGGTGTCTGGGTTTAGACTAAATCAAAACAAAACGAAAATGATGGTTAAAAACATGACAGAGACTCAAAGAAAGAGACTTGTAAGTTTAGCAGGTTTTGAAATAGTTTCTAAAGTTAAATATTTAGGAATACAAATTTCAGAATCAAACACAAAACTTTTCTCAAATAACTATGAAGTGTTGTGGCAAAAGATACAGAAAGATCTTGAAGCGTGGAAAAAGTTACAATTGTCTTTGCTTGGAAGGATCTCAGCAATTAAAATGAACATTCTACCTAGATTTATCTTTCTATTCCAGATGATTCCGGTGCTCAAGTCAGATAAAACCTTGTTAAATTGGCAAACAACATTAAATAAATTTGTTTGGAAGGAGAAAAAACCGAGAGTAAAGATGAAGATTATGCAAGATACACGTGAAAGAGGTGGCCTCAGACTCCCAAACCTTCGATTGTATTATGAAGCTGCGGTATTAACGCATGTAGCAGATTGGTTTGGGAAAACAAAAATGGAATTGCTCAATATAGAAGGCCATGATCTTGTTCTGGGATGGCATGCATATCTTTTTTATGAAGACAGGGTGGATAAAGTGTTCAACAACCATGTTCTCCGTAGTGCCTTGATGAGAATATGGAAGAAGCACCGGCCCAATTGGGATTATAAAATACCGCTTTGGTTGGATCTTGCAGACACCATGGGGATCATGAATATTAAGTCACTCGGGGGTTGTTTATATAAAGATGTGCTTATTGCTGATGGGGGCGAATGGAAGTTAAAAACTTTGGAACAGCTGTTGGAAGAAGGAATTACTTTAAATTGGTTACATTACATACAGCTTCAGAAGAGATGGGAAGAAGATCGCAGGGTCGGCTTTATGGATAAAGAAGTGGAACTGATTAAGCAGATAAAAGAGACTGGTCCAAAACAAGTTAAAAGAATATATAATGTACTGTTAGAAAGAGACTCAGAAAGTGAATTGGTTAAGGATTGTATGATTAAATGGGCTCAGAATTTTGGGGAAGTGGTTATGTTGGAAACGTGGGAAAAAATATGGGTTCAGAATGTTAAATTTACACAGTCACAGAATTTAAGGGAGAATTTTTATAAAATGTTTTACAGATGGTATTTAGATCCTAAAAAATTATCATGCATGTACCCAAATGTTCAACCAAAATGTTGGAGATGCGGGTGTCTAGATGCTACCTTTTTTCATGTATGGTGGACTTGCAACAAGGTTAAAGCTTTTTGGATAAAAATATGGTGGGTTATGCAGAATGTATTTAAGAAAAGAATACAATTCACTCCACAAATGTTTTTATTGGGTATAGTTAAGGATTTTACCAAAGGGGAAACAAAATTGGCCTTGTATATGGTTACAGCAGCTAGGTTGTTGATTGCGCAACATTGGAAAAAAGATTTTTTGCCAACAATTGATCAATGGATTCAGAAGGTGGCGGGGTTCGCTGAAATGGCAAAAATTTCAGCTTTCTTAAAAGCTCAGAAACAGGAGGATTACACACAGGAATGGGCAAAATGGATTGATTATATACAGAATAAATACCAGACTAGGAGTTATTATCTAGCCTTTAGGTAAGAATGTTTAGACCGATAGATGATCAGAGTAAATAGTATATGGGATGTTTGGAATTATTAGAGTGGTATACAGCGGAAGTCAGGGGGGTGGGTTTGTGCGGGAGGTGGGGGAGGGTTAGGGTGGAGGGTGGGGCAATATATATGTATGAATAAATTAGAAGATGGGACTAATGAAACATTGTTAGGCTAGGAGAAATTTATATTAAGAGTTATAGATGTTAAATTAGCTTAGAAAATGATCAATGTGTTATTATTAATTTAAGACTAATCTCTATAGTTTTTGTTGGGAGGAGAGGGGTTATGAGCAATCTATTTTAAGATGGGGGGTGGGGAGGGGGTAAAGTGTTTGGTATAATATTTGAATGTGAATTTTTGCGGGGGGGTATAGCATTTGTATGAGATTTATATTGTATGGAGGGGGGGGGTGAAAAGGGGGAAAATTTGTTTGTACAAAACTCTTTTAATAAAAAAAAAAAAAAAAAAAAAGACTTGTGGACTTCAACTCCCAGAATTCCTCAGCCAACGTTCCTTTCATCTTCCATCTCAGTCGGCGTTCCATTCTAAACGCAGTTACTAGATGAAATAGATGCTCCCACCTCACTCTATTATATAGCTCCCACTATAGGACGTAAAATAACAGAGTTGGAAGGGGCCTTGGAGGTCTTCTAGCCCAACCCCTTGCTTGAGCAGGAGACCCTATACAATTTGAGACAAGTGACTGTCCAATCTCTTCTTAAAAACCTCCAGTGATGAAGCACCCACAACTTCTGGTGGCAAGCTGTTCCACTGGTTAATTGTCCTCACTGCTAGGAAGTTTCTCTAAGGTTGCTTCTCTCTTTGATTACTTTCTCGTCTTGCCCTCTGGTGCTTTGGACCTGTGGGCATAAGACCCCCCTGTATGCCAAAGCCCAGCTGTTGTTGGTATCCAGAAAGCAACAGCCCGCGCTGTCTTGCAGGACTATTTCAAGAGTCTCTACAAGCCACTCTTGTGGAACAAGCCAGGATCCACCTTTCGCTAGGTTTCCTGCTCATCTGAATGGGCTTCTTCCACCTGAAGTGAATCAGCAGCCAGAATCTTCTCCCTGCCTGCAGCATCTCGAGCTCTTTGGAGGACCACAGGATGACCGGGCGGGATGAGGACATGTTGGGATGCTCCTCTACCCTGCGGGAAGGCTGCTGGTAACCAGGCAACGGCTTCTCCGCCAAGACTGAAGCCTCGCAAGCCGCCCCTTCCACCCCCCCCCCTTCTTCCCGTGGGCGTAGGACTCCACTCAGCAGAGCACAGCACTTATCCAGTCATTAGCCCTGCATTAAGGCTCCTGGAGAAAGCAAGCCCATCTGCCATTCATCCCACCACCCGGGCAGGGAGAAAGGAAGAGGAGGGGGGGGGCAGTTCGAGGAAAGCAGGCATCAAGCAGCGGGAAAGAGCTGCTTGCTGCTTCCACTTGAGGATACAAAGCGCCTTAATAGATAGAACCACAAGAATGGATATAGATATAGATGGATAGATAGACAGACAGAAGATAGATGAATAGATGCTAAATTGGTAGATAGGTGGATGGATGGATGGAAAGATAGATGGATAGATGATAGGTGGATAGATAGTTAGATAGATAGATAGATAGATAGATAGATAGATAGATAGATGGATGGATGGATGGATGGATGGATGGATGATAGATGGATGGATAGATGGATGGAGAGATGGATGGAGAGATAGATAGTTAGATAGATGATAGATAGATGGATGGATGGATATAGATGGATAGATGATAGGTGGTACTCCTTGATACTCCTTGCAGACAGTTGGTCATTTGCATCCTTTTAGAGGGTCCTTGAGGCCACCTGGAGGTTTGTCTGTGTCCTCGGGGTCTCCTGAGTGGTGCAAATGGATGTGGAGCCTTCTTGGAACTGCTGAAAGGACTGTGCTGTAGACTGGAGATAGAGGATGTCCTGTCCATCCCTCTCCATTGAGAGAAGGTTGTTCAATTTGGACATAGGTGGCCTCTTTGACCCCTCTTCTTTCAAACCAGTGGTCCTCTCTGTCCAAAATGTGGATTTTGTTGTCTTCAAAAGAGTGCCCTGTGTCTTTCAAATGCAGACGGACTGCTGAATCTAGTCCTGATGGGCTTGTTCTCCTATGCTGTGCCATGTGTTTATGGAGGGGTCGTTTTGTTTCCCCAGTGTACAGATCTGCACGTATTTCACTGCATTGTACTGCATAGACCACGTTGCTCAGTTTGCACCTGGGTGTTTTATCCTTGGGGTGGAAAAATCCTTCCATTCCCCACCATCCAGTCAGAGCTGTAGAAGCTTCTTGGATGAGAAGTGAAATGTCTTCAAAGAAAAACCAGAACCTCCAGTTGCCTCTTGGAAAAAAAAAAGAGGGGAAAAAAGCACCTTTGGGACAACCTGGATGATTGAGAATCTCCACAGACCTTTGGGAGAGAGTTCCAGTTCCGTAGTCCCAGGTGCAGTCTTGATTTTCTTGACATTTCTATCTCTCAGCTACAAGCCCTGCTCGCAATTTTTAGCAAAACATGCCTAGTGACGAAAATCTGGCTGCGTTAAGGACGAGCTCAAAGGAAAGATAAATCACCTACCTCTGTGCATGATCTTGTGCTTTTCTCTCAAATACGTTAGACCTTTTATGACCTGTGAATCAAAAGAAGGCGCTAATTGCAAAAGCAAACAATTAACCGCAGGCAACTGGATAAACTTTGAAGGAACGTAACCGTATTCCTCCTTAATAGAATCTTCCAGTTTGATGCAGGCACACCCAGGTACCTGTTATCATTTTCTCCAAGCCCAATACTTTTTTTAAGAGAGAAAAATTGTTTGCAGCTCAACCAAGCACAGGGGCAATTTCCATGGGACAGGTTAATGTTTCTCAGTTTTGTCAACTTTAAGATGCGTGGTTGTTGACTCCCAGAATTCCCTAGCCAGCAGTGCTAGCTGGTGAATTCTGGGAGTCGAAGTCCATGCATCTTAAAGGTGACAAGGTTGAGGGACATTGATGCAGGTCATTTTACGTTGTCTTAAAACTTTAGGAAAATTGGGAAGCTATTTTTTTCCCCAGCCGATTATGACAGATGGAAAGCAGAAAGAGAAACGCACATAGAGAGAATGTCTTTTCCACTTGTCTTTTTTTTTCCTGCTTTTCTCTCTATGTGACCCCAATCCATATTGTGTGCCAAGGAACGGAGAGCTGTTGTTAAACACTATCAGGTTTAACTTCTGGCAATAGCACCCACAAATGTTCACCCATCTGGATGGGTCTTTCGTAATAATTCACAGCTCTTCCAAAGGCAAGTGAGTCATTTCTTTGCGAGAGAGGCAGGACCCAGCAAATGTGTTCCTGGGGATGGAGGCATAAAACAGAGGCTGCTACATGATTTACAATCCTTGGAGGGGAGGAAACATCCCTGATTTTGCCCCCTGCACAGTCAGCCTTATTTGAGGCCTTCATTTTGAAAGGAAAAGAAAGACAGAAGAAAAAAGGAAGAAGAAAGAATGAAGAGAGGAGGAGGAAAAAGAGGAGGGGGGGAAAGGAATAAGAAGAGAGGAGGAGGAGGAGGAAGGAAGAAGAAAGAGAGGAGGAAGAAAAGGAAGGAAGAAGAGATGAGGATGGAAAAAGGACGAAAGGAAGAAGAGGAGGAAAGAATAAGAAGAGAGGTGGGGGAGGAAGGAAGGAAGGAAGGACGAAGGGAGAAGAGGAAGGAAAAAGGAAGAAAGAAGGAGGCAGGGAGAAGGAGGAATGAGGAGAGGGGGAGAAAGGAAGAAGGAATGAGGACAAAGAAGAAGGAAGGGAGGAGGAAGAAAAGGAAAGAAGGAAGGAGAGAGGAAGAAGAGGAAGGAAGAAGGGAGAAGGAGGAGGAAGGAAGGAAGAAGAAGCGGAGGAGGAAGAAAGAAGGGAGGAAGAATTTCATGTCTCGTTGCCTTAAAGATGTTCTCACCACTCGCTCCCTTCTGGGCCTCTACCCAGAGTGACACCAACCATGTTGGCATCTGTCTTTTCACATGCCCAAATTACATACTTACTGCAATGCTGACTTTGCCGAGAATCTTCTCGGGAATTCTGCCAGCCTTCTTCAAGACTTGATCCAAGGATCCGCCATCCTATTAAGAAATGTTCAAGCAGAGAGAGAGAGAGAGAGAGAGAGAGAGAGAGCCTTTAATCGTGTTCATTGTCAAAGTGTTGAAACACGGCAAAAGAAAACCAGGAAAATGCAAATTTCGCAACTGGCTGATGAAACTCAACCTTTAAAAAGTTGTTTTCAGCATGGAATAATCCCTCATGGCTGGAGGAATAACGCTGAACCAAATCTCTGCAGCCCAACTCTTCCCAAACTGGCCCTTCCTTTGGTAATGTCAAGGCTCTAGTCCTCAAGTCTCCCAACTAAAACTCAGGATACAAGCACATTCCTACACTGTGTAAATAGTTTTTTTAAATACCGCGTTTCCCTGAAATTACGACATGTCCTGATAATAAGGCCATGCCACATTTTTCTGGTGGGCAAAAATATAAGCCCTCCCCCGCAAATAAGCCCCCTGGACAACCCCCCATCTCCGCCACGGAAACCGGGGGGGAGGGAGGCAAAGGTGATTGCGTTGCTTGGCGCCTTCAGGATACCCCTAGGTTGGTGAGCGGCTCTGTGCCCAGATGAAGAGGGGGGGTGCCAGGCGGCTGCTCTCTTGCAAGCGGGCTCCCAAAAAGCCGGGCACAGCCTCATGGGCGAATGGCTGTGTTACGCTGTCGCAGCAGTGCAACACAACAGCCATGAAGCGACCATGCTCACGAGCAGCCACCCGGCAAAACCTCCTTTCCAGCCGGGCACAGCGCCATTCACTGACCTGGCCAAGCCGCGTGAGCGCCACCACATGGCTTTTTCTGCGGCTTCCAAAATGAGTCTTCCGGCAGTGGCCACTCTGGGCGTACGCTCTATGGTTGTACGCTCTGCCGGCAGCTGGCCCACAATCATAGAGCGTACGCCCAGAGCGGCCACTGCTGGAAGACTCGGTTTGGAAGCTGCCAAAAAAGCCGTGCTGGGATGGCGGTGGCAGCGGAGGTGCCCTGGCTCTGTGGGGAGAGCTGGGCCAGGGCATCGTGAGGCTGGGAGGCGTGTCAGCGAGAGCGTAACAGCTGCTAGCGTAACCCCCCTCTCCAGCTGTGCAGAGCGCCATTCACTGGCATTTCGAAGGTGCCAAGCCGCGGCAAACAGACACTCACCTGGCTTGGCGATACCCCTAGGTCAGTGAATGGCGCTGTGCCCGGCTGGAAAGGGGGTTTGCCGGGTGGCTGCTCCTGAGCGTGGTCGCTTTATGGCTGCTGTGTTGCGCAACACAACACAGCCGTTCGCCCATGAGGCTGTGCTCCATTATTCAATCTATTCCTAGCTTAAAACTGATACTTTAGATATCTAATATTGCAACAATCCTCTTCTTGATTTATTTAACTCTATTAATTATATTGACTCTGTGTATAGTTTGAAAAGCAAGACAGAAGCTGCTAATATCCCACTGATGTCACGTTTCCCCAAAAGGATAAACACGATGCTCTCTGGACTGGAGGGCACCTTGGAGGTCTTCTAGTCCAACCTTCTGCTCAAGCAGACCCTGTACCATTACAGACAAATGGTCATTCAGCTGCACAAACCGTGCTTCTGCCAGACGCCAGTCTGCCCTAGACAATGGGGGGAAAGGAGCCACAGGGAAGGAAGGGGGCTAAGAAGGGAGAATCAAAACTACTCCTAGTCCCGTCCTGAGAGCCTTTGACTGCTTCAAAGTCAAGGCATGGAACTCAACATCATCCAACCCACCAAGACAGGGACCGTTACCAAAGCAATTTATTTTAAAGTAATCGAACAGGGGAAGGTAACCAGAAGGAGAAAGGGAAAAATTATCCAGGGAGCTTTTACATGCGAAAACTTCAGTTCCGGCTTTGCCTTATTATAACCGCTTGGCTTTTAGTAAAAGAATTCCTTTCCGTTCCTAGAAGACCAAGCTGGGACAGATCAGACTCAAATGGCTGTCCAGTTTTTTCTCCAAAACCTCCAGTGATGGAGAACCCACAACTTCCAGAGACGAGCCGTTCCACCGATTAATTGTGCTAATGCTCAGGAAATTCCTCTTTAGGTTAGATCTCTCTTTAATTATCTCCCACCTGTTACTTCTTGTCCTGCCTCGGGGTGCTTTGAAGGATCAATCCCCTCCCTCCTCTGTGGCAGCCACTCAAATACTGGAAAAGAGTTATCCAATCACCCCTCGTCCTTCTTTTCATTAGACATTAGACACACCTGGTTCCCTCAACTGTTCATCATACAGTTTAGACCCCCATCATCTCTGTCACTCTTCTCTGCATTTTTTTTTGGGGGGGGGGAGGACTTCAGAAAGGCATTTCATAAAGTTCCTCCTCTTTGATAAAATGGAAAAAATTCAGGGCTGGAGGACCCCCTACGAAACAGATGGATTTCCAGTAGATTGAACAACTGTGCTCGGTGCATGGTCCTGAATGGAAATTGGTCTACGTGGAGAGATCTTCAGCTTGAGTCATATTCAACATTTCTATAAGTGGAAAAGATGCACTGCAAATCTGTAGACAACACACACCCGGGAGAGACTGTGGACGTCTCAGAAAGCAAACTCAAGGTTGGAAAGAATCTTGATAGAATAACGGAATAATGGAAGGGACCTTGGAGGTTTTCTAGTTCAACCCCCTGCTCAAGGCAGAAGACCCTATACCCATGATGGCGAACCTAGGGCTGGGGAGGGCGTTTTCCCAAACTTCTGGTTGGGCCGTTGGGCCATTTTCCATCCACCCCCAGGCTTCAGGAAAGCCTCAGGAGCTTGAGGAGGGCGAAAAACGGGCCCAACGGCCGAACCAGAAGTTCAGAAATGATCCGTTTCTACCTTCCAGAGGGCCTCCGGGGGGTCGGGTAGGCCGTTTTCACCCTCCCCAGGCTTCAGGAAAGCCTCCGGAGCCTGGGGGGGGGTGAAAATCCCCCCCTGCACAGGTGGTGGTGGTTGCGCATGCATGCGCAGGTGGGTGGACACATGTGCGCATGCAATAATGCATTTGACCTCTCCCTCAGGGGCTCAGCCTGATCATCTCCTACAGAAATACCGAGTCTGGTTTTAGTTGCCAACATACAAGGATGCTGAGGAACTGGATAGAGTAAAGAGAACAGCAACAAAGATGGCGAAGAACTGGGAGACTAGAACACGTGAAGGAACTGGGGTGTGTGCAGCCAGAAGAAAGCTAAGAGGAGACATAAAATCACTCTTTCAATACGAGGGGTCCTTGGTGCTCTCTGTGAACTTGCTGGTTTTCTTGCAGACATCTCATTACCCAACTAGGTAACATTATCAGTGCTAATTGGGTTTGCAGAGTGGATTAAGAGGTGGAGAAGGAGGAAGAGGAGGAGGAGGACAATGGGGTCCTTGGTGTTCTCCAAGCTTGGTTGTTTTCTTGCAAAGATTCATTACCCAACTAGGTAACATCATCAGTGCTAGTCTACTCTTCCAATACTTGACAGATTACCAAGGGAACAGGTGTAGAACAGATGATACCTTTCTCCTCTCATCACAAAAACTACACAAACTACATCCTTCCCTCTCTTCACTCTTGATGGTCCTTTCCCCAAAAGTCTCTATTTTCTGTGAAGTCAAAACTAAATTTCTACCTCCAATTTCCAAGGAATATTAGCAACCCAACAGGGGAAGATGAGTTAAAAGCTCTGCTTGGCCACGAAAGAACCTCCGTAGCAAACATGGCTCAAAAAAAGAAGGAATCAAAAGCTATTTTTGTTGAATTATTTTTTGCAGGGCCCTAAAAGCGATTTCTTCCCCACATATAGAACTCTTCCGCCTCTCATCAAGAATCAGGTGAGGAGGGGCACAACTGACCCCCAAGCACAGAAACAGTGCTCTAACATGTGTGTGTGGGGGGGGGGGCTCCATCTGGTCAGACCAAGGCTGACAGATGTCCAAAATAAAGAGAGATTTTTGTTTCTATGAGCAGGAATGTCCAACGTTTTTTTTTTAAATGAACAGGAAGGTGGGTGTAGAAGGGAACAAGAAATATTGCCTGCAATGAAATAGAGGCAAACTCAGTCAGTTCCCCAATTCTTTAGTTCAGTGTTTCTCAACCTTAGGAACTTTAAGATATGTGGATTTCAATCCCCAGGGTTTATGTTGAAATCCACATATTTTAAAGTTGCTAAGGTTGAGAAACACTGAGGTCTCTAACCATAGTTGCATGGCTGGCTGGGGAATTTTGGGAGCTGAAGTCCACGTATCTTAAAGTTCCTAAGGTTGAGAAACATTGAAGTCATCGTACATAATTCCTAGGAAGGCAATTTGGGCATAAGACAATTCCCAGCACCGGTGGGATGGTAAACTGATGAATTTTCCAGAACAGGAAGTGAAATAGTCTTCTTTTCCTCAAAAAAATCCGCCCAGTTGCCTTTTCAAAATTAAAAACCACTTTTGATGCTATAACAAGAATAATAATTCATGAAATGTGTGTACTGAAATTCTGGATAGTTCACAAATCGCTAAAAACTTTTAAAAGAGACAATGCAGCAAATACAAAAAGAAAAGAAAAGAAAATAGCGGAGAGAAGAAACCCAGTTGGGAGTAAAAGAGAAAAAGGTCCAAAGTGCTTCTAATTACCATTAAATTTGGGGCGCTTTAAATCTCAGGGCAACCTCAGTCCAGAGAGCGGACGCTGCTATAGAGAGGGGCCATTTGGGGGTCCGGATAGATGGCCTTATTTGAGCCCTGGGTCAGTGCAGGACATGGGAGGAAAGCAAGCTCAGCCAACGTCTGCTTACTGTGAGAAGTAAGCAGGCGTTGTGAGCGAAAGCAGAATTTCTGGCCGGCAAATCCCCCAACAGATAGTCTCCAGGGACTCAAACCCTTCAAAAGAGCAACTGGGCCAGCAAAGCTGCATTCGGTAGCACGTGTTAATCCAACAAAATGAGCCTTAATCCTAATCCTCAAGGTCAGAAACCTTTTTTAAAGATTCGTTTTTTAGTGTTTCGTCTTGACCTGCCTTTCATTGGCTTTCCCAATGCAATGAGATGAACAACTCTGTCCTTAGGCAACTAGATTAGGATGGCTTCTGTCTGGAGGGCCAGCATCACAATTATGATGTTATTTTTGTGTTTAGTTGGTATCCATAGTTGGGGGTTGTTGTTTTTTTGTGGCATTTTTGTTCATTGGATTATTATACATTGCCCAGAGTTGCATTGCTGAAGCTGGTAGCCATAGGCAGGTTTTAAATCAGGAAGGGAGGGAGGGAGGAAAATAGAAGGATGGCTGAACAGAGGGACAGAGGAAAACAGAAGGACGGATGGATGAATGGATGGATGAGGAAGGAAGGAAAATCGATGAATGGATGAGGAAGGAAAATAAAGAGATGGATGAATGGATGAGGAAGGAAGGAAGGAAAACAGAAGGATGGATGAGGAAGGAAAGTAGAGGGATTGATGAATGGATGAGGAAGGAAGGAAAATAGAAGGATGGATGAGGAAGGAAAGTAGAGGGATTGATGGATGGTTGAGGAAGGAAGGAAAATAGAAGGATGGATGAGGAAGGAAAGTAGAGGGATTGATGAATGGATGAGGAAGGAAGGAAAATAGAGGGATGGATGAGGAAGGAAAGTAGAGGGATTGATGAATGGATGAGGAAGGAAGGAAAATAGAAGGATGGATGAGGAAGGAAAGTAGAGGGATTGATGAATGGATGAGGAAGGAAGGAAAATAGAAGGATGGATGAGGAAGGAAAGTAGAGGGATTGATGGATGGTTGAGGAAGGAAGGAAAATAGAGGGATGGATAGATGGAGACGAGGGAGGGAGGAAAGAAAATAGAAGGATAGATGGATGGATGGAAGGAAGGAAGGAACTTCTGACTCTGCTCCTCCAACCAACCTCCCCTAACCCTTGATGACTCAAGCGCCCCAAGCAGTCCCCCCTCCCCCCCCCCGCAAGCAGAGAGGGTCACTTACCATGTGCTCCATGCAAATACTGATCTCGCCGTCACTGTAAAAGGCCCCGTAAAACCCCACAATGTAGGGGGAGTTGCATTCGTGCAGGACTTGGAGCTCCCGAATTATCTGGTTACGAATTGCCGGCTTGATCTCCAGATGAATCAACTGCCAAAAGAACCAGTCACTGTGGGTTGCCCCTCGGTTCCTTCCAGGACTCCCAAGCCCAGCCCACCCTGCTGCCCGCAGATGACTCAAGGGGGCTAAAGCAGAGGGCAAGGCCTCTGATCAGAACCCCCTGCTGATCTTTACGGCTCCGTGCCAACAAGCCACCCCCCAAAGGTGCCCGTGCCATCCTTCATTTACCAACGTTCCTTGCCTGCCTAAGAGGGGAAGGCAAAATTCTAAGACTGAATATTGGCAGTCCTTGAGTTATGACCACAATTGTGACCAGGATTTCAGTCACCAAAAACGCAATCATGGTGCAAGCCATTGTCTGACCAGATCCAATTTTATGATTTAATTTTTCCCAAGTTCACTAACCAATTCAGGTAGCTGTTAAATGAATCACATGGTCATTGAGCAAATCCATCTTTCCCAGTTGGCTTTGTTTGTCAGAAGCCATCTGGGAAGGTCCCCAAGTCACGTCCACATGGTCAAAGACACCTCACAGCTGTACATTTGGGTTACAAGTATGTGAATTGCAATCGCGTGACTATGGGGTGGTACAAGAGTCCTTAACTTCTGGGGCAGGTTGTAAGTCACTTTGAAGGCTGATGTAACTTTGAACCATCCTCCAACGAAGAGTAGTAAATCAAGGACCACCTGTGCCCCATTTGAATCTCTACCTGAGCTCATGATAGAAGAGAAAGAAAGAGTTTGATACGGCAACAACAAGCTAGGAGGTGACTCATTTGTTCATTACGTCCCTAAAGAGTTTCTTAAGGACACGAGCTTGAGGAAAGCGAGCAGGCTCAGAGAGTGACTGGACCAAGCGCATGATTTTCCGCAGGTGAGGGCAGACTCCAGCCCAACACTTGGAGGCCTCTGCTGTTTCGCTTTTAAGCATTTTAAAACAAAAAACAGGTTGTTGTGTTCCGTGGACTGACAGCAGAGGTAGCAGGGGAGTCAGAGGAGGTTGAGGGAAGACCCGGGACAGCTTCAGAGCCTTTGGAAGGCCTTTGATGAGGAAGCAGAATCAGAGACAGATTTCTGTCCTCCCCCAGGTGGAGAGGCAGCTGTCTTCAGGGCCAGAGCTGAGTGAGGGGGAGGAACAGATGGGGCCCAACTCAGATGCATGTATGCATAAAGAGGAGAGGAGAACAACGGAAAGCAATAAGCCGGCTGTCGGGGAAAAGAAGTTGTAGATGCTAACCGGGCCTTTCCTGGCTGGGAAATAAACAGAAGGGGTTTGGGAGTGGCCTGTTGTTGCAGGCAGCTGTTCGTTTACATGTGTACATCCATCAAGTCGGATGCCTTTGCCAGAACCAGGTTTGAGCTTCCGACAGATTCTCCCTGCTGGGAAACAATAGGGAGTGAATTTGCCTCAGCCGGCGTGAACAGGAGCTGTTTCTGTTTGGCTTAATCATTGCAAAGGCTTTTTATCCTGAGTTCTCATGTCAGGCCTGCAGCCATCTTTTCTCTTGGGATCTTTGGCCTGCCACACTTTCTATTATTCTGCTATGGCATTTTCTATTGTGGGAAAATGGGACAGGGGGATTGTACAGAGTTAGATGATATGTAGCCATAACAAAATTCTTTCTAGAAAGCCAAGGTCATCCTTTGTCTTTGCACCCCTGCACCTGACCGGAAATGGATGGGTGGAACTGCCAGCATGGCAGTGGGAGATTGGACCATGTGATGGACTTGTGGGTGTGGGGAAAAGATCTTGAACTTTCAACTGGGTGGGGAAAACCAGGAAGTTTTCAGATTCGGGTTTTCCCAGATGTGCCAACATGGCTCCCTCAATAAATTGGAACTTTGAGCAATACTTTGCCTTGGACTCTGATTTATTTTTGGATGCTATTTGGAACCCTGACAACTGCTCCTGTCCTGTTTTAAAAAGGGGGTTGTTTTACTCGTGAGTAAGTGGTTTCTCATTGCTTTCAAAGGCTGGGCCAGAACACTGGTAATTGGAGGTACATTAATGCTCAGGACGTCACATTGTCCACCTCCAATTAATGACTTCTACAAAAGGCAGCTGATTGAATAAACCATGGTCAGAAATGGCTTAGCAAGACATGCGAACTTCGCCAGTCATGAAACTCACCTTCCTGGCCATGATGAGTCCAGAAGGCTTGTGTGAGACTTTGAAGACCACGCCACCATTCCCTGCGCCCAGTTCGCTGATCTTCTCGAAGTCATCATCCTTCAGTTCTCCCACTTTTTGCTTCTGGGTTAAAAAGGCCTCCAGCCGTTTTCGCTGCTGCTCATCCAGTTCCAACTCCTCCAATTTTTTCTGCAGGGCTTCCAAATTGGTCCTGTGGGTCCCAGGTGAGAGAAGGGAGAAACTCCTATTATTAAAGACACAGGAGCCGAGACCTCTGGGCATGCTCTTTCCTCTCAAGGTACAGAAAACTTGCTTGTAAGGAGTTTTGATGCAGGTTAGAGCAAAGCTGCCTTGTTGTTTCTCCCGTCACCCACTACCCTGACCAATTGTTATGGTGTTTGTGTCTTGCCTTTTGTCTGCGAGCTCCCCCGTAAGAGGAGGAGTGGCAGAATCTGGGGGTGGAGTCAAGAGAGGAATCAGCCTGGAATCCCAACGTAGCCACAAGCGAGCCAAGTCCTCTTGAATTCTGTGGAGCCTTGTCTAACTCCAAGCATGTGCAAACCATGAGTTGAGAAGATTCTTGTGCCTAGGGTGTTTAGCAATAAATCAGTCTAACAGGTAAGGTATATATGATCTTTTAGGTAGATACGATCTTTTTCTCTTGACATCTCCTTACAAAGAGCTCCCTCCTAGTTTTATCGCCCAACCACCCTGTGAGTAAATTGGGGCACAAGACAGCATGGCTCCTAGGCATCCCAGGGAGCTCTACAGCCTACTAAAGAGCAGGTGGAAGCTGCAAGATCTTCACATCCCACAATGCACCTCCTGAGGTTTGGTTGGGAAGCGAAGGACCAATTCCACTTTCTATGAAATGGATTCTTAGTG
Source organism: Natrix helvetica (assembly GCF_964273705.1). Lineage (NCBI taxonomy): Eukaryota > Metazoa > Chordata > Lepidosauria > Squamata > Natricidae > Natrix > Natrix helvetica. The sequence goes on from NC_138556.1 coordinate 3,166,070, forward strand.
ACTGGCAGCCATCTTGTGAGCGTGCTCCACTTCTGTTCTCAACGTTCCAGATATGTCCCTATCCACACACGTGTATTTTTCCTGCCTCTGTTCCTCCCTGTTGCACAGATGGAACACCTTAATGGGACGCCCATCCAGCAGAAATAATAGCAACCACACAAGCATCATTAATTAACTTTCAAACCGAAGAAAAACGTTTTCCATCCTCTGGGGTTCATTGATTCAACACAGCTGCCTTGTTCCCGATGAGCAATCATTTCCCCTACAGAGAATATTCTCAGATTTCATTTGCCACAAACAGATAGTACTTTCCATTCTGCTGAGATGTTTTAGGCGCTCCATGGAACCAAATCTGCAAGCCGTTACGCAACCCACTCACCCTTTGCATGGATGCACCTCACTTGTTCATCATTTCTCTCAAGAAAAATACAGTAAACAGGTTTAAAAGAAGACAACCTGAGATGCTTTGCCTCTTGTTCTAAAGGCCCATCATCTCTTAGACCAGAGGTCTCCAACCTTGGCAACTTTAAGCCTAGGGGATTTCAACTCCGAGTTGAAGTCTGCCAGGCTTCAAGTTGCCAAGGTTGGCAACCCCTGTCTTAGACCAATGTGGCAAGGTATGACGATTTCATTTCCCAGAATTCCATGCTGGCTGGGGAATTCTGGGAGTTGGAGTCCACACATCTTAAAGTTGCTACGGCTAACAAACACCACCGTCTTGGGCTTCTTTGAAGGTTCCTGCAGATGGTTCCTGGAGGTTATTTTTAAGCTGAGAGGTGTAAAAGCCATTCTGCTCTTCTCTTGCAGCAGATCCTGTCAGCTGCTAGTGTATTTTGGGGTCTTCAGCTAAGCACGTTTAAGGAGTTCAGGAAAGCCAACGGCCACTTTTGAACCTTGCTAACCAAAAGACAGAGAAATGAGCTGACGCCAACTGTTAAGCCTAACACTTTCCGCCTTGAATTTGGGCAGATGTTGCCAGATTAGGCTTGACCAGTTCTCACCATTAAGCAAGGCTCCTGCAGGTGGCAAAGGGCTTATGAGAAATCCAGCAGCAAAATCAGCGACAATTTGCAAACTCAAGCGCTGCACAGCAATGGATTTGTGGACCAGTAACTTTTAAAACAGCAAGAAATCACTTTTCACGCTCACAACAAAATGGGTTTTGATTAGAAGACAGCTACGGAACATTGCAATTTTCACAGAATGGATGGTTTAAACCAGAGGTCTTCAAACGTGGCAACTTTTAAGACTTGTGGACTTCAACTCCCAGAATTCTCCAGCCAGCATAGCTTCAACTCCCATAGCTGGCTGGAGAATTCTCGGAGTTGAAGTCCACACGTCTTGAAAGTTGTTAAGTTTGAAGACCTCTGATTTAAATTCTCCTTTGGTGGGAGGAGGGAGGAAGCAGGGGGCAATTTCCAAGCATTAGCTGAAAGTAAAAAGCTGTTAAAAGAAATAAAAAACCAAAACAGCTGTCTTTGCCTACCCCTTGTCTTTAGGTTGACAATCTCAAACCAAAATGTGAATAAGCTATCATTAGGAGCAACACAGATCTTCCATTAGTAAGCCACAGTAAATTTTCAACTGTCATTGCAATTGGATTATGTGCTTCCTGCTCCGGGAAAGATTCTTTTCCCTGAACAGAGTGGAACGCAGCTTGTGTTTCAAAAGGGCATCCGCTGGCAATGGGCTCCTTTCCCAGCTAACTGCTTACCCCAAGACCTGGGGATTTATCCAGTGAAATTCATGAAATTTCATTCATTCCAATTCCAATTCATGGAAGTCCAGGTTTACTCATATGCTGAACAATCTGAGATACACAAAACCACTATACAATGGCAAAGTCTACACATACCATCAAGCTTAGAACACAGAATCACAGGATTTGAAGAGACCTCAGAGGTCTTCTAGTCCAACCCCCTGTTCAAGGCAGGAGACTATACTATAAAAAAGATGTTGAGAATCTAGAAAGAGTACAGAGAAGAGCAACCAGGATGGCTGGAAATTAAAACATATGAAAAATGGTTGCAGGAACTGGGCATGGCTAATCTAGTGAAGAGAAGGACCAGGGGAGACAGGATAGCAGTCTTCCAACATTTGAGGGGCTGCCACAGAGAGGAGGGGGGTCAAAGCTATTTTCCAAAGCACCCGAAGGCCAAACAAGGATTAATGGATGGAAACTGACCAAGGAAAGATTCAACCTGGAAATAAGGAGAAATTTCCTGACAGTGAGAACAATCAACCCATGGAACAGAAGTTGCCTTCGGAAGTTGTGGGAGCTTCATCACTGGAGGCTTTCAGGAAGAGACTGGACTGCCATCTGTCAGAAATGGTGTAGGGTCTCCTGCTTGGGGGAGGGGTTGAATTAGATGACCTACAAGGTCCCTTCCAACTCTGTTAATCTGTAAATCCCAAGCAAATGGTTGTCCAGGAAACCTCCAGTGATGGAGAATCCACAAATCTGGTAGCCAAACTGTTTCACTGATCAATTCTTCTCACTGTCAGAAAATTTCTCCTTACACCTAGGTTGGATCTCTCTTTGACCAGCGTCCACCTATTGCTTCTTGTCCTGCCCTCAGGTGCTTTGAAGAAAAAGTCAATCCTCTCTTCTCTGGGACTCTCTCTTCTCAAGTACTGGAAAATGGTTATCATGTCCCCCTTAATCCTTCTATTTGATAGGCTAGACCAGGGGTGTCCAAACTTGGGAACTTTAAGACTTGTGGACTTCAACTCCCAGAATTCCCCAGCCAGCCATGCTGGCTGGGGAATTCTGGGAGTTGAAGTCCACAAGTCTTAAAGTTCCCAAGTTTGGACACCCCTGGGCTAGACATTCCTAGCTCCCTCAGCCATTTATCATACAATTTAGCCTCCAGATTGCTTCTCGCTTTAGTTGCTCTTCTCTGCGCTGTCTCGGATCTCACCATCTTTTTTGTATTGTGGTGACCAGAACTGGATGCATCATTCAAAAGGTGGCCTCCCTAGTGCAGTAGAGTGGTACTGTCACTTCCCGTGATCTTAGAAGTTATCCCTTGGTTGATGCAATCCAGGACTGCAGCACGTTGCTTAAAATCAGGTTGCCACTTTAATCAGAAATAAGGTAAAATACACAACTTCAGCCAGACAGCAGAAGAATAACAGAATTGGAAGGGACTTTGGAGGTCTTCTAGTCCAACCCCCTAAACCCCTCCCACCCCACATGCATGTACAACTCCCCCCAGGCTCCGGAGGCTTTCCTGAAGCCTGGGGAGGGTGAAAATGGTATCCCCTGGCCCCCTGGAAGCTGGAAATGGATCGTTTCCGAACTTCTGGTTGTCCCATTGGGGCCATTTTTCGCCCTCCCCAGCCTCCAAAGGCTTTCCTGAAGCCTGGGAGGGTGAAAACGGCCTCCCCTGGCCCTCCTCTTCTTCAAAGCCTCCAGTGATGGAGCACCCATAACTTCTGGAGGGAAGCCGTTCCACCGGTTAATTGTTCTCACTGCTAGGAAATTTCTCCTTATTTCTAGGTTGGTTCTCTGATAGCACCTTAGTAACTAACAATGGAAATGAGTAAGCTTTCATGAGCTTCTATCTTTATTTGAGTCTGAAAAAGTATTCCAGACTCCCGATTTCTGGCTTCCAACTAACTTGCTTCTGCTCCAACGATGAAGAAGTGCAAGAGGAGAATTTCAGAGTGATTAAACTGACTGCTGTTTTGGCTCCCACCCTTGCCAAAAAGATAATTCTTTAATTCAACAATTGGATGGAGTTAGAAGCAGGGACATAGCGGGAAAAGCCTCTTGCTTCCGCTCAACTTAAGTTTGCAGTTGTCATCAAGGTTGGCACTTCTGAATCACGAACGCCATCCATTTCTTCTCTCAAAGGGACCAGATAGCAGATAATGGGCAATTTGGTTCTCGGCCCAAGGAAACAATTCAACAGGCTGGGCTAGATGGAGGAATAGGCTGAGCTCACATCCTGCCTTAAGCCATCGTGTAATTTGGCCCTGATGGAAGGGGTTGCTGCTGCTGTTGCAATTCTAGGTGGAAACTATGGTTTGTGACTTAACGTGTTATGGAAATCCAGCCCACTGTGATTACGGTAAGTCAATAAACTCTGATTTAGCACAGTTTGAAAACCTAATGATATGATAGAATAGAATAGGAATAGAATAGGAATAGAATAGAACAGAATAAGGAATAGAAGAGAATTAGAATAGAATTAGAAAAGAATAGAATAGAATTAGAATGGAATGAAATGGAATAGAATAAGGAATAGAATAGAATATAAAACATAGGGAATGGAATGGAATAGAATACAATAGAATAAGAATAGAATAAAGAATAGAATTAGAACAGAACAGAATAGAATTGTAATAGAATAGAACAGAACAAGGAATAGAATAGAATTCTTTATTGGCCAAGTGTGATTGGACACACAAGGAATTTGTCTTTGATGCTTATGATCTCAGTGTACATAAAAGAAAAGATATATTCGTCAAGAATCATAAGGTACAGCACTTAATGATAGTCATAGGGTACAAATAAGCAATCAAATTAGTTAGTTAGTTCAGAACGCAGTTAGTTCAGAACGCAGCCGCGCGGGCTGTCATGGGGAGTACGAGGTACTCCCACGTAACACCTCTCCTGCGCGAGCTGCACTGGCTGCCTGTGGTTTTTCGGGTGCGTTTCAAGGTGCTGATTACCATCTTTAAAGCGCTCCATGGCACGGGACCTAGTTACTTGCGGGATCGCATCCTCCCACATACATCCCTGCGGCCAATTCGCTCACACAGAGAGGGACTTCTCCTGGTGCCGTCCACTAGGCAATGCCAACGGGCGACACCAAGGAGTAGGGCCTTCTCTGTGATGGGCCCAACCCTCTGGAATGACCTCCCCCCCGACATTAGAACCACTACTGACCTCCGCTCCTTCCGGCAAAAATTGAAGACTCACCTGTTCTGATTAGCAGGCCTGGCATAATTACAACTGTCCCTCCTGGCAAATGTATTAACTGGTTATTTTAGGGGTATTGTTTTTAACTTATTGTGTGTGTTTTAGGGGTTCAAAATCCTATATTTATATATATTGCTTTGTACAGTTCTTTTAATTCCATTTTTAACCTCCTCCATTCCAACTGTACATATTCAATTTTTATTGTATTTTGATATATTTTGCATGGACTGTACACCGCCCCGAGTCCCTTTTGGGAGAGGGGGCGGTCTAGAAGCATGAATAATAAATAAATAAATAAATCATACTAGGAAACAATCAGTATAAATTATAAGGATACAAGCAACAAAGTTACAGTCATACATTCATAAGTGGGAGGGTGATAGGAACGATGAGAAGATTAATAGTCATGCGAGTCCCTTTTTGGGAGAGTTGGCGGTTTAGAAATGCGAAGAATAAATAAATAAATAAAATAAATGCAGACTTAGTGAATAGTTTGATGGTGTTGAGGGACTTATTTGTTTATTTATAATCTCTCTTGTTAAGGATACTTTCTGTGTCCTTAAACTGTTCCCCAGCCAGAGGTGTTAGAACGAACTTGGCAGCTTTAAGACTGGTGGACTTCAAGTCCCAGAATCCTCCATCCAGCAAAGCTGGCTGAGAATTCTGGGAGTTAAAGTCCACAAGTCTCAAAGTTGCCAAGTTTGGAGACCCCCTGTGCTAGAATATCAATAACCATCTCTTCTGGGTCCATCGGCTAAGCATTCTGGGAGTCGGAATCCTCAAACATCTGGAGAAAGCCTGGCTGGGAACAGCTGCTTCAAGCTCCAGTATTATGCTTGGAAATAATCATATGTTCTTTGTTATTTTTTCTGCTTCAGCAGTCAAGGATAGAAAAAGACAGTTGCCCTTGAAAATGTATGAGGCTGTCTTCAGAATCACTCCCTCCCTTGCTAAAAGCCTCCTCCACCTCCCCAGTAATTGCTCATGCAAATTGAACTGTTAACTGCCTCCTACCTTCTCAAAAGTGCGTGGGAACGCAGCAGAACAATTTCAAGTTTTGCACTTCATCCTCCCCCAGATCCAACTTTTTCTAGGGATTTAAATGCAACCGGACCCAAGACAGATCCCTTGGGCAAATGTGAATTTGTTCAAAGCAGGGGTGAAATCCAACAGGTTCTGGAGAACCGGTAGCGGAAATTTTGAGTAGTTCAGAGAACCGGCAAATGCCACCTCTGGCTGGCCCCAGAGTGGGGTGGAAATGGAGATTTTGCAGTATCCTTCCCCTGGGGTGCTGTGGGAATGGAGATTATGCAGTATCCTTCTCCTGGAGTGCGGTGGGAATGAGGATTTTGCAATATCCTTCCTCCAGGAGTGGGGTGGGAATGGAGAGTTTGCAGTATCCTTCCCCATCCATGCCCACCAAGCCACACTATGCCTACCAAACCACTCCCACTGAACAGGTAGTAAAAAAAATTGAATTTTACCACTGGTTCAAAGAGTGATGATAGATAATGGACAGAGGGGAGTCACTCTTCAACTGTTTACTGGAATTGTGTATAGGTAGTCCTCAACGTACAACCGCAATTGAGCCCAAAATTTCTGTTGCAAAGCAAGATATTTTTTGTTAAGTGAATTTTGGCCCATTTCACCACCTTTGCTGTTAAGTGAGTCACCACAGTCAAGTTAGTGACACGGTTGTTAAGTGAATCTGGCTTCCCCATGGACTTCGCTTGTCTGAAGGTCGCAAAAGTGGATCACATCATCCCGGGACGCTGCAACCGTCATAAATGCAAGCCAGTTGCCAAGACTCTGAATTTTGATCATGTGCCCACAGGGATGTTACAACGGTTGTAAGCATGTAAAACAGTGACTTTTTCATATTTTTCAGTGCTGATGTAACTGCAAACTGTCACTAAACAGAAGGATGTAAATCAAGAATTACCTCCATATAATCCCATGCTGGATTACCGTATATACTTGAGTATAAGCCGACTCGAGTATAAGCCGAGACCCCTAATTTTACCCCAAAAAACTGGAAAAAGTTATTGACTCGAGTATAAGCCGAGGATGGGAAATGCAGCAGCTCACGGTAAATTTCAAAAATAAAAATACAGGTAGATAACAATAAAATTGCTAAAAGTGTGTGTGTGTGTGTGTATGAGTGAGACAGACAGACAGAGGAACAGAGAGAGGGAGTGAGGGAGGGAATCAGAGAGAGACTGACAGAGACGAATCAGAGATGTACTTTTAACTACCTGGCAGCGGCGTTTTGCCTTGGGGGGCTCCTCAGAACATCCCAAGACTTCGGAGGGAAGTTTACAGCCCTCCCTCGGAACGCTTCGGAGGGAAGCTTCTGCAAAGGCGACAACAAGTCTCCCAGGCTTTAATTTGCCGAGCTGTGCGCATGCGCCTGTTTTCCACGGCGTGGAGCAGTGGTGAGATTCTGCGCGGCGAGCGATGATTCCAGGGGCCATCCGGGAAGATGAGGAATGCGAGGGGGGACCCTGCCCCCCCCACTGATGGCCCCCGGAATCATCGCTCGCCGCCCAGAATCTCGCCGCTGCTCCACGCCGTGGAAAACAGACGCGCGCGTACAGCTCGGCAAATTTCAGCCTGGGAGACTTGTTACTCGCCGGGGTTATGCAGAAGCTTCCCTCCGAAGCCCGAGAGGAGGGAGGGAAGCGGGCGCCTGGCACACAGAAGAGCCGCATTAAAATGTTTAAAGAGCCACATTTTTATTTTTATTTTGTTCACTGGAGTATAAGCCGAAGTGGATTTTTCAGCCCAAAAAGTGGGCTGAAAAATTTGGCTTATACTCAAGTATATACGGTATATGCATTACTCCTCACAACTATTTGGTTAATATTTAAAATAAGACAATAGGGTGTGCAAATTTCCCTATCTTAAAAGATTCCAAATTTCATACGGCTGTTTCAAATATTCCAAATTTGGGGAAAATGCTCCAAAGTTTGATCTGTTCTTGGAAGGATAGGGCATTTTGTTTCAAAAAGCCACCATTTGGTACAAGGGTAACTTAACAGAAGCCCTGGTTAATTTGTCCCACGGCCACAAAAATAGACAGCTGGGCGTCAGTCCACATTGAGTGCTCTCTATGACCAAACGTACATAAAAATTGGTCAGGAGGATGATTTTTAAAAGAGACTTTAAAAAAAACTGCCCTTAGAAATTAATGAAAGTAATAAGTAGAAACAAGCACATCTTTGCAAAGTGATTTCACAATTTTTAAAAATATATAACATAGGCTCGTGGTGTCAACGTCTAAAGCGTTTCCATGACTACCATCAACTTTAGAAGGGGGGAGAATTCCATGCATACCTTCGGTCTCATATTTCTACAATCTAGTTGGAGAATATGATTTATGACGCAGGACAGAAGGGGGGAGTTTGGAGGGTAAAGTTCAAACGCAATTAAGCGAAAGTCAGTTTAGGCTCCACAGAAGTAATGCTAAGATGTTGATCCTAATAAATGAATGGGTTTTGTTTGAACTCTGTCTCGAGGCTCGGGAACTTCACACGTGGGGGATCTAAGGGTTAGTCATCCTTCCAAACTAGAACGGAAGCTGAAAAAGTTCTTAAAGTTGCCAAACTTGACAACGCTGCAAAACAACTAGACACAAAGATGGTTTCTTTCCCCTCGTGCCATCACTCTGCTGAACACCTAATTACCACAGTGCTGTTTTATGTCTAAGGATATTTACCCATGTAGTAGCGCTATGTTACTATTACCTTCTCATCCTTTCTATTACTTTTCCCTATTGGTATCTTATGATTATATTATGCACATTAAGCTTATTCACTGGAGACTAATTCCTTGTCTGTCCAATCACACTTGGCCAATAAAGAATTCTATTCTGTTCTGTTCCACACCATCCCATTCTGTTCTGCTCTTTTCTAGTTCTATTCTATTCTATTCCACTCCATTCCCTATATTTTCTATTCTGTTTTGTTCTATTCTGTTCTATTCCATTCCCTATATTTTCTATTCTGTTTTGTCCTGTCCTGTCCTATCCCATTATCTATATTTTCTTTTCTATTCTATTCTATTCTATTCTCATTCCATACCAACCAACCCCATTGTCAGCGTTCCAAATATGCAGAATTAAATCAGCGTCCAAGGCAGAGCTATCCTTAAAGCTCCAATTTAATAAGACAGACATGTTGGCACAAACTGTGGAATCCCGAAACTGAAAGCTTCCTGGGTTTTCCACCCAGTTTAAAGTTCAATATCTTGCCCCCACACCCACAAGTTCATCGCATGGTCCAATCTTCCTCTGCCACGCTGGCATTTCCACCCATCTAGTTCTGGTCAGGTGCAGAGACAAAGAATTACCTCTGGCTTCTAGAAAGGAATGACAACAATACATTCTACAATTCTACTCCTTACTATTCCCCCTCCCAATTACTACACTAATGAAACAGCATAGGAAAATAATAGAGTGTGGCAGGCCAAAGATCCTAAAAGGAATATAACTGCAGGCCTGACACCCATTCTGTATTCTATTCTACTCTGTTCTGTTCCACTCCACCCCATTCTGAATTCTATTCTATTTTATTCTGTTCTGCATTCTATTCTGCTCTGTTCTGTTATTCTATTCCACCCCACCCTACTTTGCATTCCATTCCATTCCTATTCCACTGAAATTAAATGCATGTCAATTTCATGTTAGACTGAAAGTGATTGTTGCTTTCAGAACAAGCCTCCCCAGTCGGTGCCATCTGTCCCTATAATCCGCCATATTGTCACTTCATATAATAAATAAATCTCACAACTTCCACAGCAGTTGGCAAAGCAACCAACTATTTATTTCTGTTCGAAGAGCTAGGAAAGGCTGTTTAAAATCCAGATTTAAACGGCACGCAACCCACCACAGGGGCAAGTTTCAAGATTTAAAATAAGCATGATTATACGGAGTACTTTTGGCCAATTTCAAAGAACTTCCAATGCTCCGTCTCCTTCAGCAATGAAGGATTTTGGAGAAATTCAGGCCTTTACTCAGGAAGGCTGAGAAGTAGTTAGATGAGATGACTTCTAGGAAGAGAAAATGTTTTCTCAGGTTTACTCTGAAGACAATTTTGCCCAAAGGCTATAAGTTCACTTATCAAGAAGAGCCATTTTGGAGAGCTGAGATATGATAGTTGAGAAATGAGCCTGAAACCAATATTTCATTCATTGGGGTTCATCTAAAAAGAGGTCATTTCTGCCATCTTGACATTTTTTGATGGCCATGGTACAGCAAGATCTATTTTGTATTTAACGTGATTGATCTGTAAGGAGAATTTTTTCTTCCCTGTAGGCCCACCCATAGTTGCAATTTGGTGGGGACTTTGGAAGGTCACCATGGGTGGCAACCATCCCTGAAGAACTCATAGTGACACCTTAAGCTTTACTTCCTGGACAGGTAAAAGTTCCCCTCGCACATATGTGCTAGTCGTTCCCGACTCTAGGAGGCGGTGCTCATCTCTGTTTGAAAGCTGAAGAGCCAACACTGTCCAAAGATGTCTCTGTGGTCATGTGGCCGGCATGACTAAACACCAAAGGCACACAGAATGCTGTTACCTTCCCACCAAAGGTGGTTCCTATTTTTCTACTTGCATTTTTATGTGCTTCTGAACTGCTAGGTTGGCAGAAGCTGGGACAAGACACAGGAGCTCACTTCATTACGTGACGCTATGGATTCGAACCGCTGAACTGCCGACCTTTCTGATCAACAAGCTCAGCTTCTTAGCCACTGAGCCACTGTGTCACCAATTTGCTTGGTCCTTATGTGCTCCTGAGAGAACATTCCAGAAGCAGTGAAACCGTGAGTAAAAGTTGCCTCCTTATCCTCGCTGGGAAGGACCACCAGCTAACAATGTTCCCAAGGAATTTGTAATGGAGAAGGCCTCAATCAGAGAGCAGACGTTGGTCAAGAATTGCTTCTTCCTCTGACTCTATGCAGGACAAAGCAAGCAATTACATCATTCCCCCCATCGGATGTCCTCTGTGTGCAATGAGTGGTGCGGTGGCCTAGAAGGTAGAGCTCTCGCCGCACAATCAGGAGGCTGTGAGTTCAATCCTAGGTAGAGGCAGATATATTTCTCTCTCTCTGGGCACAATGAGAATATATCTACTGAACAAAACTCCTCATTGGCGACAGGAAGGACATCCGGCCGGTAAGCACTCCTGCTAGCTCCATTCGGTTGCCCAGACTCCACCCTGCAAGGGATTATGGGGCCTTTGAAAGATGATGATGTCCTCTTTGTGCAATGGGAGAAGAGGAGGTGAAGGAGACTCAACCAGGATTAAAGAAATCTTGTCCACGCTCCTAATGAAGCTCATCAAGATGTTCTCTGCAGTCAAAGGCTTCTGTACCTCAAGACTTTATCAAACGGACATTCAGAGCGATAAAAGCCTCCTGCAGACTTCCCCAACCTGCTTCCCAGATGTGCCAGCCTGCAACACTCATCACAGCAGCCCAGAGAAGGCTGCCCCTGCTTAGGGTGAAGACCTGCCTGGAATAACTGGAGAATGCAGAAGAAACCCAACTGGCTTGGTGGAAGGCATCTCCCGAAGGAAACTGGATTGGGGCCAGGGAATGTTTGCGCACAAGGCAATCTGCCGTAGCACAAACCACACAGGAGCAGATGCTGGGTTGGAGGAGACCAGCTGAAGATGTCAGCTGCTGCTTTCACGTTGAAGCTACCAGAAGCATCTGACTAAGAAGCTAACAGAATGCCAGATGAGAAGCATCTTTGGCCCAAAGCGATGGGCTCCCTTTCCTCTTCCACGAAAAAAAAAAAAAGAGGAGACACACGCAAAATTGCTCCTTTCCCTGTCTTATAAGGCATGCAATCATATGATTTCATAATATCAGAGGTTCTCATCAACTTACCACCATTTGTTTTAATGACATTTTGAAGTTATGATGAAGCCGGACAAAGTGACTTACGTCCCACCCTTGAACCCTTGCACCTTGCACCCACCCACCCCCCATGGTTGCGTGATTGCGATCCAGGCACCCGCAAACGGGCTTGCATTTGCGAAAGCTGCAGCGTCCTGTGATCGCATGGTCGCAACTTGCAGCTTTTCCCACCCGGCTTCCAACAAGTCAGTGCAAGGAAAGGTTACAAATCGGATCGTGTGATGTCTCGCTCAATGACCATGGTGCTCGACTCAATAAACGTGGCAAGAAAGTCGTAAAATAGGGTGCAGTCACGTGGGGAGTAGGGTCCGGGGAGAGGGGGCGGTCTAGAAATTTAATAAATTATAATTTTATTATAAGCCTCACTTAAGAATTGCACACCATGAGTTTTCTGGCCCCGGTTGTGGCTGTACGTCAAGGGCTACCTCTAATAGTGACTAAAAGGGAAGCAGAAACTAAATAGCTAATATAGCAGCAATAGCACTTAAGACTTATATACTGCTTCATAGTGTTTTTACAGCCCCCTCTAAGCAGTTTACAGAGTCAGCCTCTTGCCCCCAACAATCTGGCTCCTCATTTTATCCACCTCAGAAGGAAGGCAGGCTGAATCAACCTTGAGCCGGAGAGCTTTGAACTGCCAAACTGCAGCTTGCAGTCAGCTGAAGTAGCTTGCAGTACCGCACTCTAACCACTCCGCCACCTCGGCTCATATATATTGCACCAGAGTTTGTTCAGCTGTTTGCTGCCGGGGGAAGTGGTGGGTGGAAAAACCAATTTCCTGTCCTCCTACACCACCTTGTTGGTGGATGAGACCTTCAGAGATGCTCGACTGGAGTCCCTCACGCAGGATGAGGCTGTATTGGATTAGACTTACTCACTCCAAGAAAGGAGAGGACCACCTGGGAAAGGTCTCTTCCAACCCTAGCTCTTCATGCCCAGGTGTCATGGAAGGCAGTCTGGACTCCCAGGAGGGATTGGGTCAGAGGTGAAATGTAATTTTTTTTTGCCACCAGTTCTCCGGGTGTGGCTTGGTGGGCGGTGGCTTGGTGGGTGGTGGGGGTAATGTGACTGGGTGGGGGTGGCCAACTCTTTTTTAATTTTTAAAGCATTTTTTTACTACCTATTTGCCCAAACTGGTAATAAAAAATGCTTTAAGAAATGAAATAAAAGGTTCAGTTGTGCCGGGCGACCATGGGAACCTTTTTTTCACTTTTAAAAGCATTTTTTTTACTACCAGTTTGGATGAATAGCTAGTTAAAAATGCTTTAAAAAGTGAAAAAAAGGTTTTGACGATCACGTGGCACAGCTGATTGTCATAGAACAGCGATGGCAAACCTTTTTTGGCTCGCGTGCCATAAGTGGGGGGAGCGCAGGGGGGTCATGTGCGGGCGTGCCGCACCCATAATGCAATGCGTGACCCCCCCAGTGTGCATGTGTGCACCACAGGTGCAACCCCCCCCATTTTTGCATGCTTTTTTCGCCCTCCCCAGGCTCCAGAGGTTTTATAGGAGCCTGGGGAGGGCGAAAACAGCCTCCCCCCCTGGAAGCCCTCCGGAGGCTTCAGGGACCTTCAGGAGGCTTCCCTGAAGCCTCGGGAGCAGTCAAAACAACCCTCCGAGGAAACAGGAAGTCCGTTCCCGAACTTCCGTTTTGTCCGAAGGGCCGGTTTTTTGCGCTCCGGAGGCTTCAGGGAAGCTCATGAGGGCCTCCGGGGGGGGGGGGGGAGGCTCTTTTCGCCCTCCCCAGGCTCCTATAAAGCCTCTGGAGCCTGGGGAGGGTGAAAAATGGCTTTTAAAAAGGGTGAACTCAGCTGGCCAGCGCCTCGCGTGCCCTGACAAATGGCTCCGCGTGCCACCTGTGGCACGCGTGCCATAGGTTCACCATCACTGTCATAGAACCTTTTCCCCCACTTTTTAAAGCATTTTTTTCCTGCCGTTCAGGCGAATAGGCAGGGGGAAAAATGCTTTAAAAAGTGGGGGGGAAAGCTTCCAACGATCGCATGGCTCACTGATCCACGCAATCGTTCAGAAAATTTTTTCCTGCTTTTTAAAGCATTTTTTTCCTGCCTATTCGCCCGAACCGGCAGGAAAAAAAATGCTTTAAAGAGCCATGCGGTCCTCGGAAGCTTTTTAAAAAACTATTGGTTCACGGAATCAATGGCAATCGTCCCTAGCGGTTTGCGCAAACCCGTGAGAACCAGTAGCATTTCCCCCTTGGATTGGGTGCAATCCAGAGGAGTCGGAGACAACTGAGTTCAGATAACTTGTGTAAGAGAAAGAGGGTGAAGATAACTCCTCCCTATCAGTTCCCAGAGTTTATGCCGGAATATCTATGGAGTTTCTCCGTCATCCAGGTCATGGTTGTCCCAAAGGTGCTTTCTTTAAAAAGGCAATTGGACTTTCCTTGCTTTGCTTGAAGACATTTTGCCTCTCATCCAAGAAGCTTCTTCAGTTCTGACTGAATGCTGTGGAACCGAAAATGCTTCTTGGATGAAAAGCAAAACTTCTTTAAGCAAAACAAGGAAAGTCCAGCTACCTTTTGAAAGAAAGTCCCTTTTGGGGATGGTAGTTTGCTTTAGTCTGGCAAGAATCTGTCGACAGGTGAGGAAGAATAAAAGAATCTGCTTGGAAGAATTACCATATGGGTAGTCCTTGACATACGACCATAATTGAGCCCAAAATTTTGTTGCTAAGTGAAACATGGGTTAAGTGAATTTTGCCACCTTTCGTGCCAGAGTTGTTAAGTGAACCACTGCAGCTGTTAAGTTTAGTAGCACAGTTAAGTGAATCTGGTTTCCCCTTTGTCTTTGCTTGTACGAAGGTCACAAAAAGGGAATACATGACCCCGGGGACACTGCAGCCGTCATAAATATGAGTCAGTTGCCAAGTGTCCAAATTTTGATCAAGCGACTCTGGGGATATTGCAACCGTTGTGTGAAAAACAGTCACACGTCACTTTTTTCAGTGCTGTTGTAAGTTTGAACAGTCACTAAATGAACTGTTGTAAGTCAAGGACTACCAGCATATCTTTCTTAATTTCTGGAGCCTGACATCAGTTGACGGAGCAGACCCCTCTCACACTGAGGACAGGCCTCTTGAAATGGGAGATTTCTTTCAATCCATAGAAATTCTGCCCGATGGGTAGAGAGCATCATGAACTGCCCATGGGGGGAGGGGGGGGCTGTTGAGAACAGGTCTCAGCTGGACACCTTGGTGGATTCCACTGAACTGCTTGCCATAAAGTCACAGGTGAGGCAAGGTGGCGCAGTGGTTAGAGTGCAGTACTACAGGTTACTTCTGCTGCCTGCCAGCTGCCTGTAATTTGGCAGTTCAAATTTCACCAGGCTCAAGGTTGACTCAGCCTTCCATCCTTCCGAGGTGTGTAAAACGAGGACCCAAAATTGTTGGGAGCAATATGCTGACTTTGTAAATCGCTTAGAGAGGCTGTAAAGCATTGCAAAGCGGTATATAAGTCTAAGTACTATTGCAACCAGCGGCTGTCAAGATAGCATACAATTAAAAAAAACAACTTTAAAACCATCTACTTTGCAGGACTGGGGCCTTAGTTCCCCGTTCCACCAGAGCCAACGTTCTTTAGCATTTAGCAAATAAAAGCAGCAGGATATTTTCCAGGATCCATGTTCTATTAAGTGCCAGATGTTTAATGTATTATACATGGGCCTGCCCTTAAGATGGTTTCATAACAATTCATCGATATGAGTGCCAGATGACTAAAATGAGACCAGGCTCTCTGATCCTATTATACGAGGAATGGCAGGGTATAAATCAAATCTAATAAAAATACTTCAGCTGCCCCGTGTATCCTATTTTAATTCACAGCAATGGTTTTGATCTTTACAGCTTTTTATCTATATCTATATTATTATCTATATTATTTTGACAATAAAAACTTTGTATTTTCTCAGGTGTTTTAATTCAATTTCTTCTACTCCCATCTTGTTACTTTAATGTTATTCTAGGATTGTGTGATGCTTTAGAATCAATTTGTGACAGATGTTTTGAAAAGCAAGAAAGTATCAACTCAGCATCTCTGGGTGACTCATTAAAGCAGTCCCATCCCAGACTGTTTCCTGCAGCTGTAAAAACAGAGGTGGCTGCTTTCATAAGTGACAGGTGAAAGAGAATGAATGCTCCCACTGCCAAAATTACATATGAAACACCCACGCCCCTCTTCAACTATTGTGAGTGTCTTAAAAGAACATTTTAACTTGCATATTTTATTCTGCAATAGGTTAGATTATAATCTATGCAGTATTACAAATGCAACAGCCCCGGATAATCTGAAAATTCACACATTCAAAGAAAGTTTGCTTGTACAGGGATTCCCAACAGACTTGCATCTCTGAAATGCAGGAAATTACAATTTCTGTCAAGCAGCATACCTGGATAACATTTGGTTTGGAAAAAGCAGTAAAGGTTCAAATGTCTTCAGCCTTTTTTTGGAATTGAGTGTAGTGCAACTTAAAGACATGTGGACTTCAACTCCTAGAATTCCCCAGCCAGCATGGAGTTGAAGTCCACTAATCTTTGTCAAGATCAAGAAATATGGTCCTAGATTCTGCTTACCTCATGTTCATTTTTACAGCGCTTAAAGGCAAAGCTTGAATTGTTAATGATTATTCCTTGGTCTTCTCTTTGGGGCCAACCAGGGTGCTTTTAGGCAAAATATCGGAACATAGTTTATGATAGCATTTTGCTCTGCAAGTTGTCTATTCCTATTTCCGCATTTCTGGTCTTAAGAAATGGTGACAAAATGTAGAGGTCAAAATACAATCTCTTTTTTAAAAAAATTCATGCCAAGTGCAGTTTTCAGTTAAAGTCCTTCTCCGCTCTCTCATTCCTGAATACTTTTTTTGGGGTGATAGTGGTGGTGGGGAGAGCTGTCTGTGCAAATAAAAGCTGGATGAATCACTTGCATTTCCTTTGCAAACTGCATCAGGGATCCAATTCTACCCCAAAAGAAAGGAAGGATGACTCTCCTTTTTATTCAATATTTTGCCAACTGGTTGTTCTCTATAGGGGCTTAATATGTTAACAAATCCTCCTCGATCCTACCATTTACTAAATTATTACGGTATATTGGGAGGAAAGATGGGGAAAAAAACAGTTCTGGAAATCCCGCTGAGAACTGAATATTGGTCTTGGGTCATTTTCTCTAAAAGTGTTTGAATTATGACACTTCAGCACAGACTGTCCAATTGTTAGTCAATGACTTTATTTTACTTTTTTGGCTACATGCTGCCTGGAGTCACTCACACATCTTATAAGATAGACAGTCATACAGGTTTGATAGCTTATTCATCTACTTCTCTCTCGATAGATGGGTGGACAGATATAAATTTGATAGTTTATCCATGTATTCCAGAGAGAGGGGGGGAGGGAGGGAGGGAGGGAGGGATGGAGGGAGAGGGAGGAAGAAAGAAAGAAAGAAAAAGGGAAGAAAGAAAGAAGGAAGAAAGAAGAAAGAAAGAAAGAAAGGAAGGAAAGAAAGAAAGGAAGGAAGGAAGGAAGGAAGGAAAGAAGGAAAGAAAGAAAGAAAGAAAGAAAGAAAGAAAGAAAGAAAGAAAGAAAGAAAGAAAAAACTAGGAATGCAATCTGGTCATTTCTGCAGTGGAGAAAGTCAGCACTTGACCTTCTCAAGAATTGCCATGGCTATTGATCATGATAATTAATCTGGAGTTTACAATGAGGGTAATGTTCATTCTGAAGCGTGTCCCACATCAAGTTGCTGAATCCCCCCATTTGGAAGGGATCCGTCCTCCACTTCAAACTCCTGCTGGATGCCGTCTCAGGAAGAACTGCACACAACGTTTCCTAGCTTGACACCACCATCATCACAGCCTCCGCAGTAGCCCAAGTGCCAAAACAATTACATTGAACACCCTCAACTGCATGGCAGGTGGGAATATTTCCTGGCTCCCGGAAGATCTGCGTCATTTGCTCCAGACTGACTTTCTGGATCCCTCTCCAATTTGGCCAATACGATCAACACTCGGTGCCCAGAAGGGGACACGATAATCTGGAGGGCAACCTCCAATCAGCAGAGAGGCAAGGCTTCTCACACTGCGGTTACTGTGCTCCCCTCGGGGCACCTTAAAATGGCGTTTGCTTTTTTCGCAGTTAAGTTGCCCTCTGGGCTCAAGGTTGCTTTGCAGGGTGTGAGCTTCCATTTCTAAAATAAATAAACCTTTTAAAATCGGATGGGGCGTGAAACCTGTCAGCAACCTGGTGCCTTGTTTGGGCCAGGCATCAAAGCAGAATGAACACTATTCTCACTTCAAACTCTAGATTATTTATCACGGCCCAATATCAATGGCAATTCTTGAAAAAGTGAAGTGCTGACTTTCCTCCACTTCACCCCTTCGTTTCTAGTTTTCCATTACCTAATCCAATATATATGGATGGAAGAGTGGGTGGGTGGGAGAGAGAGAAATGGAGAGGGAGAGAGGGAGGGAGAGAGAGAGAGAGAGAGAGAGGAGAGAGAGATCAAGAACCAATATTCAGATCTCAGTGCATTTCCAGATGGCAGTTCTATTCTTTCCCCAACTTTCCTGCAAATAATAACAATAATTTATTAAACTTGTAGGCTGTTTCACTCTCATGAACTCTGAGTGCAAAGCAAACACAGAAATTACAGTGAAATAAATAATGGAAAAACACTGAAAAAATTTACTCTCCACAAAGGCTAAATAAAGGAGAAATACAACTTAGTGCTTTTGGGTGTGGTTTTTTTTTTAACAAGGAAAAGTTTATTACTACCAAAATTTCTGCCTAGAGCCTATATTCTCTCCTGCCCCAACCTATCTTGTGCCCCTGCACTTCCACTGATACGGTTTAATCTGTCCTAACCAGCTGACCTGCCAATTCTAAAGCCTATTTTTTGGCCACAGACTCTACAAATACTGGCAATCACCACTCCACATTTTAAGATCAAATCAAGCAAATGCAGAAGGGGGGGAAAAACAACTCCCAGATCTAAAAGCACCATGTTGACACCATGATAACTGTCTGGTTTGGTTCTGCAACCCAACAAGGCAGACACAGACTTCAGAGGATAATCAGAACTGCAGAAAAAACAATGGCTACCAACCTGCCTTCCATTCCATCGTACACTGCACGAGTCAAAAAGAAGGCTATGAAAATATCTACAGACCCCTTGCATCCTGGACATAAATTGTTTCAACTCCTACCCTCAAAATAATAATAATAATAATAATAATAATAATAATAATAATAATAATAATAATAATAATAATAATAATAATTATTATTATTATTATTATTATTATTATTATTATTATTATTATTATTTCTTAGCCGCACCCTCTCCCGAAGGACTCGGGGCGGCGTACAATGAAACATATGAAATAAATATGTGGACAAAACAAACATTTAACAGAGACATAAACCGAGACACACACAAAATGACACTATAGAGCACTGCACAGCAAGACAACTAGACACCAGAGCAGTTTTTCCCCGAATGCCATCACTCTGCTAAACAAATAATTCCCTCAATACTGTCAAACTATTCACTAAGTCTGCATTACTATTCCTATTCGTCTTCTCATCATTCCTATCACCCATCTCATCCCACTTATGACTGCAGGACTGTAACTTTGTTGCTTGTATCCTTACAATTTATATTGATATTGTTTCCTGATTGCTTAATTGTACCCTATGACTATCATTAAATGTTGTACCTTATGATTCGTGACGAATGTATCTTGTCTTTTTATGTACATGGAGAGCATAGGCACCAAAGACAAATTCTTTGTGTGTCCAAACACACTTGGCCAACAAAGAATTCTATTCTATTCTATTTCATTCCATTCCGTTCATATTGATATTGATTGTTTCCTGGTTGCTTATTTGTACCCTATGACTATCATTAAGTGTTGTACCTTATGATTCTTGACAAATGTATCTTTTCATGTCTTTTTATGTACACTGAGAGCTTATGCACCAAAAACCTGTGTCCAATCACTCTTGGCAATAAAGAATTCTATTCTATGCTATTCTATTCCATTCTATTCTATAGTTGGGATCCCTCCTTCTTGGGTGCATTAGATAAAGCGAAACCACTTTTGCAACTCAGAAGCCCAGCATCAACTTCTTAAATAAGGGCCAGAACGATTGTTAAGTCTGCTTGGCCGGCTTCCCTCATCCTGTCCGGTGTCTGCACCGAAATCCTATGAAATCCCACCTGGACCTTCTTTCATATCCCAAGGAAGGAGGCCTCCTGGCTTTGACCTAAGCGCTGCCTGCCCAGAAGAAGGAAAGCCAGGAGCAAAGAAGGGAAGAGTCGAGGCAAAGAGGAGAGGGGGAATGGGGGGGGGTCCCCTGCTTGGGGAGGGGCTGCAGAGCCTCACTCCCACCGGGGGTCCCGGCTTCCAAGCAAGGCGGCCTCCCGCGCCAGGCGCTCCAAGGGGGTCCGCTAAAGGGCGCTCCGGGACGGGCAGCAGCCCCTCTCACCAGCCGCAGCGCCCAGGCGGCTCCTTCGGCGGGCGAAACGCCCAGCGCGGGCGATGCCTCTCCGGGGCGCGGCGCCTCTCCCGCTTGGCCAGGGCGGCATCCGCTCCGCGCGCGCTCCGCAAGGAAGCGCCCGGCGCCGCCCGGAGCCTCCGGCAACAGGCAGTCCGGAGACGGCCGGGAGGAGGAGGGAGGGCGCGGCTGAGAGCTGCCCGCACCGGTGGCCGCAGGACCTCCGGCTTCCCTCTTTCTTCGCTCCCTCCCTCCCTCCTTTCTTCCTTCTCTCCTTCTTCTCTCCCTTCTTTCCTTCCCCCCTCCTTATTTCCTTTCCTTCTCTATTTCCCTTCCTTCCTCCCTATTTTCCTTCCTTCCTCTTCTCCTTCCTTCCTCCCTTCCTCCTTTCCTTTTCTCCTATCTTCCTATCTCTCTTCCCTTGCCTCCTTCCTTCCCTCCCTCCTCCTTCCTCTCCTTTCTCCCTTCCTTCTCTCCTATCTTCCTATCTCTCTTCCTTCCTTCCTCTTCCCTTCCCTCCTTCCCTCCCTCCTCCTTCCTCTCCTTTCTCCCTTCCTTCTCTCCTATCTTCCTATCTCTCTTCCTTCCTTCCTCTTCCCTTCCCTCCTTCCTCTCCTTCCTCCTTTCCTTCTCTCCTATCTCCTTCCCTCCTTCTTTCCTTCCTCCTTTCCCTCCTTGCGCCCCACTCACTCGGCGGCGCTGGTGCCGTTGATGGCGGAGCCGTCGGGCGCGGGGGTCAGCTGAATGGGGCCCGGCTTCTTCTTGGGCATGGCGGCGGCGGCGGCGGCGGCGGGCGCGGAGAGGGCGAGGCTCGCGGGGCGCGGGGGCGGCGGAGCGGCTGCGGTCGGAGCGCCACGGCGGAGCCCGGCGGGCGGCTGCGCTCGGGGGGCGCTTTAAGGCGGGCGAGGGGAAGGGGCGCTCCCCCTCCCTCGGGCCGGGCGGCGCGCAAGGCGCATGTGCTCTGGGCTCAGCCGGCAGCGCCAAGACGCCGCCGCCGCGCTTCCGCCCCCCCCCCGCCCGGAATGCGTGGGAGGGGAGGGGGGAGAAAGAGGGGGCAAGAGGGAGGAGGGATGGGAGGAGGCAAGGGAGAGAAGGAGGAAGGAGGGAGAGGAGGGGGGAGGAGAAGATGAGGAAGAGAAGAGGGGGAGAGGAAGAGGAGGAGGGGAGGGGGGCAAAGGAGAGGAGGAGGAAGAGAGGGTGAGGTGGGGTGAGGGAGGTGGGGGTGGGGGAGGAGAGGAGGGAAAAGAGGGAGAGGGAGAGGAGGGGGCAAGGGAGAGGAGGAGGAAGGAGAGGAAGGAGGGAGAGGAGGAGGAAGAGAGGGTGAGGTGGGGTGAGGGAGGTGGGGGTGGGGGAGGAGAGGAGGGAAAAGAGGGAGAGGGAGAGGAGGGGGCAAGGGAGAGGAGGAGGAAGGAGAGGAAGGAGGGAGAGGAGGAGGAAGAGAGGGTGAGGTGGGGTGAGGGAGGTGGGGGTGGGGGAGGAGAGGAGGGAAAAGAGGGAGATGGAGAGGAGGGGGCAAGGGAGAGGAGGAGGAAGGAGAGGAAGGAGGGAGAGGAGGAGGAAGAGAGGGTGAGGTGGGGTGAGGGAGGAGAGGGTGGGGGAAGAGAGGAGGGAGAAGAGGGAGAGGAGGAGGAAGGAGAGGAAGGAGGGAGAGGAGGAAGAGAGGGTGAGGTGGAGTGAGGTGGGAGGAGAGGAGGGAAAAGAGGGAGAGGGAGAGCAGGGGGCAAGGGAGAGGAGGAGGGAGAGGAGGAAGAGGGTGAGATGGGGTGAGGGAGGAGGGTGCGGGGGAGGAGAGGAGGGGGCAAGGGAGAGGAGGAGGAAGAGAGGGTGAGGTGGAGTGAGGGGGGGAGGAGAGGAGGGAAAAGAGGGAGAGGAGGGGT
The DNA here is from genome assembly GCF_964273705.1 of Natrix helvetica. NCBI lineage: Eukaryota > Metazoa > Chordata > Lepidosauria > Squamata > Natricidae > Natrix > Natrix helvetica. The sequence goes on from NC_138556.1 coordinate 3,188,303, forward strand.
CAAGGGAGAAGAGGAGGAAGGAGAGGAAGGAGGGAGAAGAGGAGGAAGAGGGTGAGGTGGGGTGAGGGAGGAGAGGGTGGGGGAGGAGAGGAGGGAGAAGAGGGAGAGGAGGGGGCAGTCGGGCGCTGTTCCCGCTGCGCTCCCCCTTTCCTCTGCCCCCCCCCCCCCAATCGGGTCAGACTGGGCTGGCTAGCGCACAGGGCTCCGGGCACTGGCGACCCTCCCTCTGCTGCTCCATGCAGGTGGTCCACACTACTCCCAGGCTTTTTGGCTCTTGCTTGACTCTCCCATTTATGCTGCGGGTGGTGGAGGAGGAGGGTCTTCCCAGATAGGAATATGCCGGATTGTTTGGTGAGGGGCACCATTGTTACTCTTTGTAACCCCACCCCCCCAAATATAGGAGGCTGTGTACAGTACAGGTAGTACAACGGTTTGCTTAGTGACCAAGGTTACAGCAGCACTGAAAAAAGTGACTGAAGAATATTTTTCACGCTTTCCGGTACAACCTTTGCAGCATCCTCAGGGTAACATGATCAAAATTCCTCCATTGGCAACTGACTCATATTTATGACGGTCACAGTGTCCCGGGGTCACGTGATCCCTTTTTTGCAACCTACTGATAAGCCAAATTGGGGAAGCCAAATTCCCTTAGTAACCACGTTACTAAGTTAAGAACTGCAGCAATTCACTTAACAACTATGGCAAGAAAAGTTGTAAAATGGAGCAAAAAGCTCAAAACACATGTCTCGCTTAAGCACAGAACCGTTGGGCTCCATTGCAGTCGTTAAGTCGAGGGCTGCCTGTGTTGCATTCACCTAGAGCAGAATTTCCCAAACTTGGAAACTTTTAAGACGGGTGTCCAAACTTGGGAACTTTAAGACTTGTGGACTTCAACTCCCAGAATTCTGGGAGTTGAAGTCCACAAGTCTTAAAGTTCCCAAGTTTGGTGATTCACTTAACAACTTATGTGATTCACTTAACAACCATGGCCCAAAGGCCAGATGCCGTGGTGGGTTCTAGAGAGCATGGGGATTGCCTTTGTGGCATTCGAGGCCCTGAATTAAAAGGCATAGAAAAGTGGCAGCAGACGGAGACCACCGAAGGCCACTGGTGTGAAGGGCCAATTCAAGTCCTCTCCTCTCCAGCATCCACCTGTGGCCCCCGCCTGCCTGGGACTTCTGACTCTTCCTGCTTAACGACCTGCAAGGTGCTGGGGTTACGACAGCAAGCAGGACTGTGAGGATTGTGATCCCTAAATGATGCACATTGGGCTATGATCACTGTGACAGAAACCCTGGTCCAATGAGTGTCATAAGTCAAAGAGTATATGCACTGCAGATGTCCTTGCGTTGTTCTTGAGAACAGTGTGGTCTGTGAATCCAATCCCTCCACGGTTTTAATATTCTGCAAGGCTCTTAAGGTGTCTGTGTTCACACATCGCTTTAAACCAGGTTGTTCTTTAAAAAAAAAAAGGTTTTTTATTAGGTAAACATTAAAAACATTGGACATAGTGCAACATTTCTGGCATAAACGTTTCCATATAGTGATTGGATCTTACAACGATTACATTTTATATCCATTACATAGGTGTGTGTAGTCAGTCAGATTACCTCTCTATTGATCCTTTCTTTTATATAATTACTAACCATTCAAATACATATCCAATTCCTACCTATCCCATATTCTTAATACCATATTATCCAATTCTTAACTTGTCTGTGTTTTTCTGTCCCGGCCTTTCCCTCATTTCTAACCATCGGTACAGATTTTGTGATATTCCGTCTCCCCCTTGCCTCTGAGCACTAGAGTCAGTCTGTCCATTTCTGCGCACGTCAGTATCTTATTTATTATTTCTTGTTCCGAGGAAGTCTCTTTTTTATTTTTCAATTTTTGTGCAAAAACCAGTCTTGCCACTGTTAAAATATGCAGCATTAAATATAGTCCACCTTTTCCATATTTTTTTTGTGATCCCTAATAAAAATAATTCTGGGCTCAACTCCATCCTTTGATTTAGCATCTCTCCCAAATACTTTCTAAGCCAGGGTCTTCTTAACCATGGCTTGTTAATTCTGTTGCAATGGCACACTTGTTACACTAGCTGTCAAAAAGACAAGCTGCTTTGCTCACAGGTCAGTAATGGAAACAATTGTGTGTAGTTCATTCAAAGGTGTATTATCCAGCAGACAACATACTTTGCCACATCGCATACAACATACTGTGTGTCATATATGCATATATATGCAGAATTTTGTATTTATTTTGTCGTGTTTAGGCAGTGTCAATTGGAGGTAGAGATCCTTTTGAGAGCTGTATGCAACGGGATTTCATTTTAATGTATGCCAATTACATTCAAAGTGACCATAAAGTTATTCTAAGTCAGGGGTGTCCAAACTTGGGAACTTTAAGACTTGTGGACTTCAACTCCCAGAATTCCCCAGCCAGCCGGCTGGGGAATTCTGGGAGTTGAAGTCCACAAGTCTTAAAGTTCCCAAGTTTGGACACCCCTGTTCTAAGTCTTAAGCCTAAAGAACTACAACTCTCAAATGCCCCAGCCAACCGGGGGGGGGGGGGGGTGACCAGTAGTAAATCACTGGGCATGTCCAAATAGACAGGCTACTCAGTAGATGCTGCGCCAGAGAAGCAGCAGAATGGCCAGAGAAGTGTCCTAAAAAATGCAACAAGATTTCATGCGCAAAGAAAATCCAGCTAGCAAAAAAAAAAAAACACACACACACAACATTAAAACTCAATTATTCTTACCTATTTCGTTGTATTTATATTGTACAATGACAATAAAGACTATACTATTTAATACATGCAGCATAATATTAGACTAGAAAAATGTAAATTTCATTAAAACCTAGAAACCCATATTTTTTTAAAAAAAACATTAATATTTAGGTTTATAAACCTTGCACTGCCAAACCCGACCAGAAAATAAACGCACAGAACGAACTGCCTAAAGTTCTATGAAAGTTGCAGCGGCAACAGCAGCGCATGCGCACTCGGCCGCAGCAGAGCGGCCCAGAAATACGAGGGGAGGGCAGGCAGGGAGTGGGTACGCATGCGCAGAGGAGGAACGTCACCCACCGGAATATGAGCGTGGCATAGATAGGAGATTTTTTTGTAGAGGTGATCTCTTCCTCATTCAGAACTTCTCTCGGGTCACCTGATGGAGCCTCTCAGTTGGGCGGGGTTGGGCTGCCTTTTCACCCAAGCTACCTGGAATGGCGGAAAGGCGTTTGTATCTGAGGGTGGCATCTCCATGAAGGACGCCCCTGCAGTAGTGAAGGACAGCATTGCTTTTTCCTGGGTTGCAGCACCCGGGTTTGCTTTGTTTCCTGGTGAGCTTTCACAGCAGGACTGAAGTTGCTTTTCCTCACTTAACCTGGGGATTTCCTCGTGGCCTCCTTTCCATTGCAGCTAATTTTTTCAATGCCGGCCAAAGGACCCAGACACAATCTAAGCAAGCCTCTTTCTGGTTTCTTGCCCACCCACTTTGCAGAATGTCAACCTTTTAAAACTCAGGTCTTCCAACTTGGCAACTTTAAGACTGGTGGACTATACTGGCTGGAAGATTCTGGGAGTTGAAGTCCATCAGTCTTAAAGTTGTGGCTGGAGGATTCTGGGAGTTGAAGTCCACCAGTCTTAAAGTTGTGGCTGGAGGATTCTGGGAGTTGAAGTCCACCAGTCTTAAAGTTGTGGCTGGAGGATTCTGGGAGTTGAAGTCCACCAGTCTTAAAGTTGCCAAGTTGGAAGACCTGCTTTTTAAAAGGTGTTTGAGAGAACGTGACCTCTCTCTACAGCTATGGAGATTCTCAGCCATCCAGGACATGGTTGTCCCAAAGATACTTTTTTTCAGGAGGCAACTGGACTTTGTTTTTTCTTTTGAAGACGTTTCACTTCTCCTCCAAGAAACTTCCTCAGCTCTGACTGGGATGGGGGGGGGGGGGGAAACGGAAGCTTCCTGGATGAGAAGCGAAACGTCTTCAAAGAAAAAAAAGTCTAGTTGCTTCTTTGGGGGGGGGGGAGAAGCACTTTGACCGCTCTACATTTTTAAGTTTGCGGTGCCGCGGCTCCTCTCGCGAGAGGACGCGAGATGCCCGCCTAAGATTCCCGCGCTCCCGCGGTTTTTTCCTTCGCTCCGGAAGCGGAAGCGCAGCGCAGAAGGCGGGCTCAACTGCGTCCGGGGCAGCCGGCGAAGGCGAGGGCGACTCTCTTGGTAGGAAGGAGCGGGATGGCGGAGCCTTTCGGGAGGCAGCGGGATATTTGGGGCGCGGGTGGATGGGCATCCTCTGCCCCGGGAGCTGGGAGGCTTCTCTCTCTGGCGCAGGAGGCTCATTTGGGAAACCCCGGTTGTCCCGGGCAGTCCGTGGATGGGAGGCCACCAGGAGAGCCAACTCCAGGGCGACATTCTTTCCTGACCTGAGAGATTAAAACCCAATTCTTACGCTCACAATTCGAAATCTGGTTCAAAATTCAAAAGGTTTATTGCAAAGAACTGGAATAGAGGTTACCCAATGGCTTGAGTACAAGGAGCGCAAAAACACAGATTTCAAGCAATACTGTTGTCCCCAATTCGGGTCTGAGTTTGGTGCCGAAGCCAATGATGGACGCCAAACACGAGGTGCAGGTTTTCTGATTGCTCTTTATGGGAGTCCTCCAAGGAAAAGGGTTCCTGGTCAAAAGGCCAAGAACAAAGGATTCAGGGAGCTTTATACATTTTCACTAAAGGAGAAGGCGGGACAAGGTGAAATAATAAGAAATATCCTCTAATAAACATTTTAGCAATAATTCTACAATTTGTTCTATTGTTCTCTAGCTGTCCCATTCCAAAGCTTTGGCTAATGAATGCCCCAGGAGTTATCTAATGCGCATTCCATTTGCTGCAGGCCACCTCTATTGCTAACTTTTAGCTGAGGTCTGCAAGTTGTCTAATTCCTGTTACTTTTTATCAGCTTTCCAGCTACCCATGAATTGCTACAAGCTTTACACATGCATATTTCCTGTTGATAAGCATTCTTTGTTCTTGTGAGACAGACAGGCACTCCCCCCCCCCACCCCATTACAGTCTTCCTGATTTACTTTCCAGGGTGTGCCGTGATCTTGCTCATCAATACAATTTATACTTTTCTAACCATTACGCCCAACGCCTGAGAAGGAGCCCTCCCCACCTCCAAGGTCATTCTTTGAAGTTAATTCGCCTTTCAAGAGGTCGGTCTGACTTTTCCTGCAGATCCCTTTAACTCATCTGTGCCACTTCCTTATTTCATTTTAGGTGGCAGATGTTCCCATCTCACCAACTGGTGTCCTTGTCTTCAGACTTAACTTTACTGTACTTCAGTGCCAAAGGAATTTTAGCAAGTCATCCTGTATTGTCTTTACTGCTTACATTTGTGTTTAATTTACATTCAGGAAAAACAGCTCCAAGAGTCTCAGACCTTCGTGTTACATTTTACACTTTTACATGAAAGAGTAACTTATTTTTATTTATTCATTTCCTTCACTGGCACAGTAGTCCTGTCTCCCATCTTTCCTGAGGGCAAGACAAGGAGCAATGGGTGGAAACAAATCAAGGAGAGAAGCAACTTAGAGAACAGGAGAAATTTCCTAGACACCAGGATCATATTATCATATGTGGAGGACGTGTGCAGAGGCAAAAAAACATTAGGCAAAAATTCGCTTGTGTGGGAAAGGATGATACAGCAGCATGTTGATTTAAACTGGAACAGTTTTTGTTGGATATTTTACCAGAGAAATATGGTAAAGAAAGTGTATATTTAATTATTCACGTAATAGCTTCAGCTAAAATTGTATTTCCACAAAATTGGAAAATGGGAAAAAATCCCCTCAGAGGGAGAGGTAATTAAAAAAAATATTAGACTGCAGAAATGAACAGATTAACATTGGCAATTAAAGAGAAGGAAGAATCAGAGTGTTATAAGATACGGAGATGTTTTTATCAGTGGATAGAAAATGAATATAGACAAAAAGAAACAGAAAATTGAATAATTTGGAAAAGAATGCAGAATTATAGGGGAGGAGTTGAATTAAAAGGCAACTGAAATGTAAAGATAAATGGAAGATAAAAATAGATTAAAATGATGTAACTGTTAAATATGATGACACAAAGATTGTACCCAGATGACACATGGGAATGGCAAATATTAAAATTATTTTAATTAAATGATTAAATAAAAATAAATGATTAAATAGAGATGTTAAATTTTTCCTGCAGCAAGTTGGCTGTGGCAAGTTGTTCCATTCCAGGCCCAAAGTCCCCCAGCTGGATTTCATGTCTAAGGCCTGGCTACAACTCGCCATCTCCTGCCTTAAGCTTAGGCTGGTAGCTTAGGCTGAGTGGTCGTAGATATGTGTGTATATGTGTGTGTGCGTGCACATACTATGTATATCGCACAGGTATAGAACAGATTGACAAAAAAACAGCTGGGTTGACCCTCAGAAATGAGGAGGTGACAAGCTGCCTGGAAAAGCAAAGGGAAATCATCAAAGCCATTGAAGACTGAAGGCAAACAAGGTCCAAGCAGAGCAGGGGTGTCCAAAGTTGGCAACTTTAAGACTTGTGGACTTCAACTCCCAGAAGAGCTGGCTGGGGAATTCTGGGAGTTGAAGTCCACAAGTCTTAAAGTTGCCAACTTTGGACACCCCTGAAGTAGAGGAAGGACATCATGGCTTCAAAACCTAAGGGACTGGTTGGTCAAAACTCAGCAGCACTTTTTCATGCAGCTAAAAATAGGATTGCCAACATGATCGTCAATGTCTGATGATAGGTATGGCACAAGAAGAAAAATAGAACAGGTAGTACCTGGCTAAACAGCACTAAGAGAGAGAGCAATCTTGGAGTCCTAGTGGACAATTGCTTAAACATGAGCCAGCCGTGTGCAGTCGCCGCCAAAAAAGTTAATACAATTCTGGTTTGTATAAACAGTCATATAATCAGGATCACATGAAGGGTTAATAACACTTAGCAATAAGGCCTTGCTAAGACCACACTTGGAATACTGCACCCCGTTTTGGTTGCCACAATATAAAAAAAAGATGTTGAGACTACAAAGTGCAGAAAAATGCAATAAAGATGATTAGGGGACTGAAGGCTAAAGCATGAAGAACAGTTGTAGGAATTGGGTATCGCTGAATTTTGAGATGTCATTTAATTCTGCAAAGATTTCAGAATTGTGCTCTTCAGCTTTATATTTCCTCTTTTTTATTGATATTTTCAGATTTTAAGCGTTGTTGAGGCAACATGATAGATCCTGTTGAAAACAATTTGTTTGATCTTCCTGATTATGAAAACACCCACGATGAGACCTTTCAGCCCCTCCTCCCCCCAGACTCTCCAGGGGGGGCAGCTGAAGATGCCTTACTCAATGGAGGTAACTATTATCTTGACAATTGAAATATTATGTATTTATTTGTGAATAAGCCTTACAATATTCGTTGGGAGTGTCTCCAAAATACACATGCATATAAATGGTCAATGCTAGTAATACCAGTTATTTTAGGAGGATTTCATTTTATATATAATTATATGCATGCAATGGGTGGAAACTAATCAAGGAGCAACTTAGAACTGAGGAAAGATTTCCTGACAATTAGAACAATTAATCGGTGGAACAATTTGCCTCCAGAAGTTGTGAATGCCCCAACACTGGACGTCTTTAAGAAGATGTTGCATAGCCATTTCTCTGAAATGGTATAGGGTTTCCTGCCTAAGCAGGAGGTTGGACTAGAAGACCTCCAAGGTCCCTTCCAACTTTGCTATTGTATTGTATTGTTTGTGTGTATGTATATGTGTGTGTGTGTGTGTGTGTGTGTGTGTGTATGTATGTATGTATGTAGATGTGTGTGTGTGTGTGTGTGTGTGTGAATGTGTGTTGTATTTGTGCTGATAAATAAATAAAGGGAAACTAGTATAGATCTATTTCAAGCTATTTAGCTCTCATCAGCTAGCCATACCCTTACTGGGATTCGAACCAGTAAGTAAGGGAACAAATGAGCAATTTGCTGTAATACCTTTATGATGGGAAATTGGGAGGTGGGGTTGACAGTTGAGGAAGAACAGAGTCTTTTGGAATCTGTTTCGTGTGGGCACGCTGACATCTTCAAGGCCGTTTGTCCCCGAGAGTGGAATTTTACCAGCCCAAACACCTCAGCTTTAATTCTGTATTGGCACTCGGGAATTTTAGATTCCGCTCGGCTCTCCTGCAATCTTAGTAAAAGTGCCTTTTCACTTCAAACGGAGTGGAGAGTTTTACTTCCCTAAGAGATCAGATTTGGATAAGTCTGACACGAACTTTTCTTTCATTTAGCAGTCTAATTGTACTTCATCTAAAATTATTTGGTTCTGAGGGGTCCAAGGGATTCTCATGATTTCTTTCCACCATATTGCAAAGGCTTTTTTTCTTCATTTAGCTGCTTTTAAGATTAAGCAGCCTTCTCCTATATGGACTTGATAGGACATGTTCATATAAGAGCTGTAGAGGCACAGTGGTTAGAATGCAGGACTGCAGGCGACTTCTGCTGACTGGCAGCAGTTCGATCCTGCCCAGCTCAAAGTTGATTCATCTTTCCGAGGTTGATAAAATTAGGAACCAGATTGTTAGGGCCTACAGGCTGACTCTGTAAACAGAGAGGGATGTAAAGCTCTGTGAAACGGTATATAAGTAAGTGCTATTGCTAAGTGCTATTCTTGTTGGCAAGAATGGTCTCTCTTCATTTTAATATTTACTCAAGTAGTAGTCACTATCTGTTGTGCCTATAGGAGCCATACACATTTTGAGCCTGGGTGGATAAAAGTCATGCCTTATCTTCAACACCATTTCTGCCCACTTGCAGTTGATTTGCTCTTGCTAGTAGCACTGTCTCAGTTCTTTTAATATTGGCTATCATGTTACCTTTGGCATTCTCTTCTTGGTCGTACATATATTTTAGCTAGATGTATTTCCTAATGTGAACAATTCATAACGAAAATCCTATAGGTACAATTTGTGTTCCTATTTTTAGATTTAGATTCTATTTCATTCACCAGATCCAGAGGGAAATCAGTTGACCCAAAGCAAGGATTCTTCTGTGACCACAAGAAAAGCTCTTAAAAGACCAATACCTAAATTAGATGCTCAAAGGTACGTAGTCATCTTTTACTCTCTGTGTAGTGCATATCCTATTTTTATATGTATGTATGTAAAAATACATACATACAAACAATATATATATATTTTACACAAGCCTCAATTTTGCTATTTTGAAAATGGTTTTCATGCCAAACTCCTGGAACAGAGATGATTTTTCTCTGTTGACCTGTTTGGTGCCTCCCAAAGTTATGAGAAACATCTTTTGTCGCTGAGTATTGGGAAGCTGCCTGTGGGCTCACTCCTTGACATTTAGCTATGGGATTGCCCTGACTTGCTTCATGGATTTTTTCAAGTGCCTGTGATCTTAACATCTGGTTTCTACAGGTAGTCCTTGACTTATAACCATTCATTTAGTGACCGTTCAAAGTGACAACAGCACTGAAAAAAGTGACATGACCATTTTTCATACGACTATTGTAGCCTCCCCATAGTCACGTGATCAAAATTCAGACACTTGGCATATGACTCATATTTATGACGGTTGCAGCGTCCTGGGGGTCATATAATCTCCTTTTGTAAGTCTTCTGGTAATCAAAGTCAACGAGGAAGCCAGATCCACTTAACAACTGTGTTAATCACTTAACAACTGCAGAGATTCACTTAACAACTGTGGCAAGAAAGGTTGTAAAATGGAGCAAAACTCACTTAACAATTATCTCACTTAGCAACAGAAACGTTGGGCTCAATCGTGATCGTAAATTGAGGATTAGCTGTATTTTGTAAAAAAAAAAAAGTCAAGATTGATTTCAATTTTTGTGTAAAATGTGTTGATTTGGGAATTATGTGTGGCAAAATGTACTGTTCCTTTATGAACCCTGCTGGGCCTCCAGAGTGAGGTTGTGGGAAGATGATTAAAGGACTTAAGTCAGGGGTGTCCAAACTTGGGAACTTTAAGACTTGTGGACTTCAACTCCCAGAATTCTGGGAGTTGAAGTCCACAAGTCTTAAAGTTCCCAAGTTTGGACACCCCTGACTTAAGTAAATTCTGCAACAAAGCCTGTTGGCTGGACAAGGCCTAAGACTCACAAAGTGTTGACTTCCTCTTTCAAGATCTTGGATGATGGCGTACCTATTTATGATATTTTACAAGTAACTGGAGACCCTTCTAATGTTTGCAGATTGATTTCAGAGCGCGGACTTCCAGCTTTGTGCAATTTGTTCGACAACGTTACCTTCCAAGGTAAAGGTCACGAGGTAAGAAATGGCTGAGAAAGATTTTGTGGATTTTTGTAGTTGTTCTACCCATATATAGTCTAAAATATGTCAGAGTTGTAATGTTCAAAGATGAAGTTTGTCTTCGATATACTGGCTGAAATTTTCAGAGCTTCCATGCCAGGCTGTTTAGCTTTATTTAAAGTAGTTGTGCATATATAGAATTGATTATTTTAAGTATTTTCTGTTTGATTTTATACTTCTGCAACTGTTGAGGCTCCAATCTCTACAGGCAAAATAATTATTCAAACAAAGATGTTCTGGATAATAATGAAATGACAGACATTACAGATAGTCCTTGACTTACGATCACAATTGAGCTCCACGTTTCTGTTGCTAAGTGAGACACTTGTTAAGTGAGTTTTACCCCATTTTACGACCTTTCTTGCCACAGTTGTTAAGTGAATTCAGCAGTTGTTAACTTAGTAATTCAGCCGTTAAGTGAATCTGGCTTCCTCCTGGGCTTCACTTGTCAGAAAAGGGGATTGCCTGATTCTCTGGGACACTGCAGCCGTCATAAATATGAGTCAGTTGTCAAACATCCGAATGTAAATCAGGTGACCATGCAGATGCTGCAACGGTCATAAGTGTGAAAACTGGTCATAAGTCACTTTACAGTGCTGTTGTACCTTCAAGTCATTACTAAATGAACTGTTGTAAGTTGAGGACTACCTGAATGCAGTCTCAAGACACAACAATCTGAATGCAACATCTTAAAAATAGAAACCAAAAAAAGAAGAAGTGCATTCTAATCTTAAAATGTGAGGTTTTAAACGTTCTTTTCTGAATGCATTTGCGGCATTTAACCTTACAGAAAAAGTGCTGTTTTTAAGGCTATTAAACGGTCAGAAATGGGTGTGGTGCTAACAGGGAGAGGCTAAAATGCTGCATTTTCTTCATATACTTGAGGGGCTGCCCCAAAGAAGAGGGGGGTCAACTTATTTTCCAAAGCACCAGAAGGCAGGACAAGAAACAATGGTTGGAAACCAACCAAAGAGAGATGCAATCTGGAATTAAGGAGAAACTTCCTAACAGTCAGGACAATTAACCAAAGGAACAGCTTGCCTCTAGAAATTGGGGTTGCTCCATCACTGGAAGTTTTTTTTTTTAAAGACTGGACAGCAACTTGTCTGAGATGGTATAGGTTCTCCTGTTTGAGCAGAGGGCTGGACTAGAAGACCTCCAAGGTCCCTCCCAGCTCATTCATTCTATTCTACTTCAAATGCGTAATGCAGAAATAATTATTGCCATCGATGTAAAAGAACCAGTCCAATTCAGATGAAAAGCCAAGGCGTTTCTAGCATCTCAAGTTTCTGCTAAGGAGGGAAAAAATACTCACAAGGACAGTGAATGTAGGTGTAATATAAACATCACATACTGTAACAACCGGTTTGTCCAGCACTGGAAATGTGAGTGTCTGTGTGTGAGCTCCCTTGCCGCTTTGGTGGCCCAGTTCCGAATGGCTCATGGCTCAGCAATGGGCCGCTGCCCGACGGTTGGGAGCCCTGCTTTACGCGATACATATAAAGAAGTTTCCACCAAATCCTTTGAATTAAATAACGGAACAAATCCTAGCAACAGGCAGGTCTCATTTATTTATTTAAAAAACATGTCTCATATAGCAACAGCTTTTAGACTACTTGACTAAATATTAAAATGAAGAGGGACCATTTTTGTCAACAAGAATAGCACTTAGACTTCTATACTGCTTCATAGTGCTTCACAGCCCTCTCTAAGCGGTTTACAGAGTCAGCCTTTTCCCCCCCAACAATTTGGGTCCTCGTTTTACCCACCTCGGAAGGACATGGCTCATCTAATGATCCCAGGGCCCTCAAAGAGACAGTAACAAGAAAAATCAGAAGAAAACAATCCTTCCCACCAGGTGCCAGCTCAGACCAACAGCCTCCGGGCTGAATGCCATCCTAGCTTAATGCTCTTCCTGGCCTTTGGGAAGACTAAAAAGGGACCCTCCATTCTCCTGTTGCTGCACTGGTCAAACGTATTCTCCTTTATTTAGGCAGCTGACCTGAAGACGCTTATAAGGCACATGGAGCATTGGGCCCACCGCCTCTTCCCCCAACTTCAGTTTGAAAGCGTTGTGGAGAGAATAGAGAGCTTGGGAAATAAAAAACCTGTTCAGGTGAGTGTTAACGGGATTAGGTGGGGGCGGGGGGGGAGATAAAACACTTAAGGGAAAGCTTACACCTCTTGACCTGGGATAAACAGCGTTACCTTTGCCCCTCTAGGCGTCCTTAAAGAGAATTCGACTTGATCTCCCTCTTTCGAACGAAGACTTCGGAAATCATGAAGGCACGTATGGCTTTAAAACATTTGCACTCGATTCTTTTCGTTTGAATTGACCAAACGTAAATGCCCCCGAGAAATAACAATAAAATAATAAGTAAAATAATAAATGATAATGGCCTAGGACAGGGGTGTCCAAACTTGGGAACTTTAAGACTTGTGGACTTCAACTCCCAGAATTCCCCAGCAGCTGGCTGGGGAATTCTGGGAGTTGAAGTCCACAAGTCTTAAAGTTCCCAAGTTTGGACACCCCTGGTCTAGGATTTTTAGTCTTTAGTTATTAGAAATTAATAGTCCTCAGTTAAAATTAACGAGAATTTATACTGAGGAACTCATGTCAAGCATGTAGCATAGGTAGATCTCAGGTGGAGCTCTCCCCTCACAATCAGGAGGCTGTAAGTTCAATCCTAGGTAGAGGCAGATATTTCTCTCCCTGGGCACTACCAGAATATATCTGCTGAACAAAACTCCGCATTGGTGACAGGAAGGGCATCTGGCCACTAAAACACTCAACTCCATTCAGTTGCCCAGACTCCACCCAGCAAGGGATTATGGGGTCATTAAAAGAAGAGGATAGGTAGACCTCAACTTATGAACACGGATTTCTGTTCCTAAGCAATTTAGGGGTTAAATGAGATGCGCCTGATTTTATGACCTTTTTTTTGCCATGTTGGTTAAGTGAATCATGGGCATTAAGCAAATCCAACTTCTCCTGTTGATTTTGCTTGCCGGAAGCCAGCTGGGCTGGTCCCAAATGGCCCATGACGTGACTGAGACCCTGCAGTTGCTATAAATACACACCAGTTGCCAAGTGTCCAAAATTCGATCACGTGACTATTGGGCATGCTGCAACAGTCGTAAGTGCAGGGATGGGCCAGAAGTCACTTTTTCAGTGCCATTGTAACTTTGAACAAGCAAATGGTTGTAAGTTGAGGACTACCTATAGTTTCTATTGAGTAAGCCTAGAAAATAAAACACCTGTGTGTGTTTGTTAATAAATGTTTTGTTGAGCTAAGAGCAAAACCATCCCAGTTCCAGTATAGCAGCGATGGCGAACCTTTTTTGGCTCGCATGCCATAAGTGGGGGGGAGCGCAGGGGGGTCATGTTTGGGTGTGCCGCACCCATAATGCAATGCATGACCCCCCGTGCGCATGCGCAGACTACAGGCGCTTCCCCCCCCCATTTTTACATGCTTTTTTCGCCCTCCCCAGGGTCCAGAGGCTTTATAGGAGCTTGGAGAGGGTGAAAACAGCCTCCCCCGCCCCCCAGGCCCTCCAGAGGCATCAGGGAAGCCTCTGGACAGTCCCTGAAGCCTTCGGAGCACTCAAAACGACTCTCTGAGCAAACCAGAAGTCACTTCCGGTTTGCTCAGAATATCGTTTTGAGCGCTCCAAAGGCTTCAGGGACTGTCCGGAGGCTTCCCTGACGCCTCCAGGGGGGCCGGGGGAGGCTGTTTTCGCCCTCCCCAGGCTCCTATAAAGCCTCTGGAGCCTGGGGAGGGCGAAAAATGGCTTTAAAAAAGGGTGAACTCAGCTGGCCAGCACGCACATGCACGCTGGCCAGCTGACAGGGCAGAGCCTTGCGTGCCCTGACAAATGGCTCCGCATGCCACCTGTGTCACCCATGCCATAGGTTCGCCATCACTGCAGTATAGCCTAACCAGACACTTTCCCTATAAATTGGAATCACTTTTCCCAAGAATCCCAGCTATCATATTTTGGTTAAGAATCATCTACTTCTTTCTTCCTAAGGAGTACAGGTAGTCCTCGACTTACAAACACAATTGAGCCCAAAACTCCTGTTGCTAAACGAAACATTTTTAAAGTAAGTTTTGTCCCACTTTATGACCTTTCTTGCCGCCTTGTTTGATTCACTTGTTGTTGAGTGAATCGCTGCAGTTTTTAAATTAGTAACATGGTTGTTAAGTGAATCTGGCCAGGTCAGGGGTGGGCAATTAACTTTCCTACATAAGAAACTTAGGTGGAGGGCCACTGCCCCCTCGCTGCCACCGTCTTGGGGCTGGACAGGAACAGACAAAAGAGCTGGATGTGTGCCAGGGTCGTAAAATGCTCATGTCTGTAATAGGTAGAAATATTGGAAATGGTTAGGACAGTGGTGAATTTCATTAAATTTCTTCAAAACTGGGTTAAGAATGACTTTGAGAGTATATGTCAAGAGGCAAACTGGCATTGGGAAGAAATTCAGTTACTGATTTCCAAACAATTGAAGGCCAGGGAAAACTGTTCAGACTGTTATAAGGAGTTGTTTTATTCTTTCTTCAAAACATGTGGCTGCGATAAATTGTCGGTTGTATTTGTAAGCAATACAATACATCCCCCAGGTAGCCACACACATTAATGCGATGGTTCCTGCCGACAGTGTCTGTCTAGTTATCAGATTTCTGTGCGATGGCTCCATACATTTATTTATGAAAGGATTTGGGTTGCAAGGAAAGAAAAACGATAAGTCAGTGGTTGCTTTGGTACGAATTCCAATGATTACCGTATTTTTCGGACTATAAGACGCTCCGAAGTATAAGACGCATTTAGCTTTTGGGGAGGGGAAAAAAAATCTGCCTCTGTAGATTTTTGCAGCAAACAGCATGGTCAGCTTCAGCACAGCCTGAAGCACAAACAGCTGATTGGTGGTTGGATCTGCCTCCCGGAATTCCTCCCAGTCAGCTGTTCCAGGCTGTGGGGATCGCCGCCACCCATCGGCGCCTGGAACGGGTTAAAAATGGGATGCGTGGAGGCTGAAAAAGGCAGGTGGAGGCGGCAATGGGTGGTGGCGATCCCTGCAGCCCGGAACAGCTGATTGGGAGGTTTTCAAGGAGGCAGATCCAGCCGCCAATCAGCTGCCTGTGCTAAATCCGGCTGTGCTGAAGCTGACCAAGCTGTTTGCTGCAAGGAGGCAAATTGCTGGGAGGCAGAGACTGAAGGGTGGAGACCAGCAGGTGGGCGGAGCTTTGGCAACATTTGCTGTATAAGATGCAGGCATTTCCACCCACTTTTTTTGGGTGGGGGGGGGGGGAGTGCTTCTTATACTCTGAAAAATACAGTATGTAAATAAGTTTGTTTTACAACTAGTTTTTTTTATTGTATGGCCACTCCAAAGTTGCTTAGAGAAGGTGGGCAACCATGCAGATCGAACAATAAATTAAAAAATGAACATTTAAAAAATGAACAAAAATGAACAAAAGAGGGCATTTTGATTTGGGCGTTTCTAGCAATGAGATGTGACTTAAGGGTGAAGTGATCCCTGGAGGACTTTTTTTGAAGCAGTCCAGCTTAACCGTAGAGGTTGCCTGGATCAGGGGTCTCCAATCTTGGCAACTTTAAGACTTATGGACTTCCACTCCCAGAGCTCCTCAGCCAGCTTTGGGAGTTGAAGTCCACAAGTCTTAAAGTTGCCAAGGTTGGAGACCCCTGGCCTAGATCAACGTTTCTCAACCGTAACAACTTGAAGCTGTGTGGACTTCAACTCCCAGAATTCCCCAGCCAGTTGGCTGGGGAATTGTGGGAGTTGAAGTCCACACAGCTTCAAGTTGTTACCATTGAGGAATACTGGCCTTGCTGATAACTGATGAATAGTGATACTCTTCCATCTAAAACAGGTGAAGATGAGAACAACAGACTAAGCCCAGCCGCTGAGGAACCAGTTTTCCTTCCCGAAACGCAGAATACCCCCAAAGAATCTGGTTCTCCATCTTTAAGTCCTGCCCTGACCGAGGAGCAACAGCAGAGAATCGAAAGGAACAGACAAAGAGCCCTTGAACGAAGACAAGCCAAAAACCAGCTCAGCCAGTCTCAGAGCGATGGTGAGCTCTAAGTATCTACTGGGAAAGACCGGGGCATTTGGGGGACACCAGGATGCTCAGGTTCCTCCTCAAAAGTCACCATTTTAAACCATTTAAACCTAGAGAGGCTCCTCTTTCCCTCCCCCCAAAGCTGCTTTCCTGAATGTCGAAGGGTAAAAAGTAATTTTAATATTATTATTATTATTAAATAATAATAATTTAAATAAGTAGAACTTCAATAACATTGGCTGCAGGGAATTTTCATATTTGTGTTGCTAGAATTCACCACTTCAGGCTGTGGTTGAAAGTTGACGCTTCTCATTTAATTTGATTTTTGAGAAAGGGCACCCAATCTCTGCTTAATGGTGACATTTGAGAGTCACGACAGCAGTGAAAAAAATGCAGGCTTCTTAATCCGCATTGTTGGGAGACGTAGATTCACGTCGGTCAATTGTAGTGTGTGTTTAAATCAAGGGTGGACAGCTGGGGCCCCTTGACGGCCTGTGGACTTCAACTCCCAGAATTCCAGAGCCAACCTTGCTGTGGTTTATTAAGGCAGCCCCACCCACCCCCCTTTTTTTGGAGAAAATCAGTTTACAACGGTATTTCTCAACTCCTGGCAAAAATGCAGGAGGGCTGCCCCAAACTGCCTGGCCTGTAAACCAGTGTTCATCCGATAACAGCCATCCCAGCTATTGGGTGCACTGCTCCAAGAATTGTTTTCAATATGGCAGAAGAGGAAATTTACTACATACGTAAGTAATTAACTGTGTTGAAAGTGTTTCTTCTGTTAAATTGTGTCCAATTTTCAGAGATCATTTTTCTTGGCAAGGCTTTTCGGAAGTGGTTTGCCATTGCCCCCTTCCTAGGGCTGAGGGAGAGTGCCTGGCCTAGAGGTTCAAGGCCCCCAAATGGTGGGACTAGATCTCCTGGTTTCTGATCCATTACCTTTCCCCCTACACCAAATGGGTCATCTTGAAATTTTACTTGGGCTTTCATCCCCTATGTAGTTTTGGCCCCAAACTTTTTTCTCCGAGTCCTTCCTGGGCACTGGGGACTTCTAGCCACCCAACGGATGAAGCTGGGAACAGAGAAACACCTCAAGGTTTCTTATATTCTGTGTTATTTAAACAGTGCAAGATTCTGTTTTGAGAACTCTGGCAGAGCCTGATAGGATTTGGCTATAGTCTTCCATGGAAATCTGTAATGATCAGTATTTGCCTATCAGTATGTGCATTGTTTTTTTTTAAATCAAGTGTTTTCTGCAAGTTGATCCCTGAGTGATAATTATTTCCCATTTTCTACTAAAGAGAATTTTTTCACTTCATAAAACTCATGAAGCAATTGACCAGTTGGAAAACTGTGCCATGATAATTAACGTATGTTAGAGGAAAAGAGCTGATGCCAACTTTTTTTCTTTCCTTTAGAGTTGCCTACAAATGAAGAAGACGGCACCATTACAGCTCAGGAGAAGGACGAGGTCTGCATAGACCAAGCTGGTGTTCCTTTTCAAGCTACTGAGGACACGCAAAGTAGTACAGAGCAAGTGACTTTTTAGTTCTGTGGAATGGGAATTTCAGCAGAGTTTTGTTTTTACTGCAACTTTAGATGTCAGGGCTGGTTAATTTGGCAGCTACTATAATTTTTAGTGTTTTCTGTTATGCCAGCGTTTTAAAGAAGTGTTTTCATTTCAGAGGAAGAACATTTTAAGCTTTAAAGCAACATTTGTACCGCAAACGTTAATGAAAACTATACATAAAAGTCAAATGATGCTATATTTCTACAATTTAAATCTTTTATAACTTTCCCATTGTGAAATATTTGTAATTGCCCATATTTTATACTAGAAATGAAAATAATAAATCTTGGAAACCAGAACTAATATATAAGCTTCAACCTGAAAAAAAAAATCTTCTAATGCTGTAATTGCTGGTTAAAAGCTATGATTGCCTTCCACCTTTTGGATTTAAAGGCATGGACTGAAAGATATGCAGAAATAGTGAACTAAAATCTTTGTTTACTAAAAGAAGCAAGAGATGAATGGAAAAGAGAGCTGGAAGAGACTTTGGAGGTCTTCTAGTCCAGCCCCCTTCTCAAGCAGGAGGACCTATACCATTTCAGATAAGTGACTGTCTAGTCCAGGGCTGTCAAACTGCCAGCCTATGGACTGGATGCGTTATGAGCTGTGATGACGTGGGTTTGACACCCCTGGTCTAGTCTTTTCTTAAAAATACCCAGTGACTTCTGGTGGCAAACTGTTCCACTGGTTAATTGTCCTCACTGTTAGGAAGTATCTCCTTAATTCCAGGTTGCTTCTCTCCTTGACTAGTTTCCATCCTTTTGTTTCTTGTCCTATCCTCTGGTACTTGGAGAATAATTTGACCCCCTCTTCTTTGTGGCAGCCCCTCAAATACTGGAATATTGCTACCATTACACAATACGCCCCTAATTCTTCTTTCCTTTAGACTAGCCAAACCCAAATCCTGCAGCCGTTCTTCATATGTTTTAGTCTAGAGGCCTTTGATCATCTTATTTGCTCTTCTCTGAACTTTTTCCAGTCTCAACATCTTTTTTGTAGTATGGGAACCAAAATTGGCTGCAGTATTCCATTTCATGCAGGTCACAACTAATACTTAATGCTTTGCCACTGTCTCCTTCGTGGGTCTGAGAAAAAGTGATTACCCAGCTATTATGCTCAAAACGGAACTCACAGTCTCCCGGTTTCCCGTCTGACACCTTAACGTCAGACCCAAACTGGCTCCAACTTATATCCAGAGACTGGATTTAAAGTATCCTACATACCTGATGTGGGGAAAGAAAATACACCTGTGGGTCAAGACTCGAATCCCGATGAACACATATATGCTTTTTTTTGGTGGCAACTCAAAGTTCTTATCAACACCGTCCTCTAGAATTTCAGGATGTTTTGCTTCTCACTGTAAGTTACAAACTAGAAATTCCCTGGAAGTCTCTAATCAGGTAAGAAACAAGCCCACTTGTATTTGGCTTCTAAGTCTGGACAGGTTTGGGAGTGTGAGCACACATTGTACAAAAGCAGGTTAAAGAAGAATCATTTTTATTTTCCAAAACCACTTCAAAGAACTGTACAATGTGGACACCCCCCTTGGCTGCTAAGTCTGTATTTTAAATTTTTAGGGGTGGGTTTTAGGTTGTTTTTAATTTTTATCACTTTGTACAGCCTATTGTTTAATTCGATTTTATGGGAATTTAAGGGTATTTATTTTTGTATACGGTTTTTTAATGAGATGTCTGTACACCGCCCCGAGTCCCTTCGGGGAGAGGGGGCGGTCTATAAATCAAATAAAACTTAAACTTAAGTGCAGACAAGGTGGTGAAATCTTTGGCCCTTCCACTGAAAGTGATGCCTGCCAGCTTTGATCGTAGTTGGGGAAGGAGAAGACATTTGTTTTGCTTCCACAAATTCATATGAATTAAATCTTAAGCCTGGCAATTCACTGACGTTTGCTAAGAAATAAAAGCTTGCTTCACATATTATGCCAAGCTGGTGTGAACTCACTTGAGGAGTGCTTGTGCTACAGGGGAAAAGACCAGGTGTGAACGATAAGCGTGGGGGTTCCACCCTCAATAAGAAGGACATGGTACTATAAATAGCAACTAAGATTGAGGCACAAACCAGTCACCAGCACTTTAGTGTATTTAGAGAACCTATGAGGTTAGTACATGGTCCATTACAGATCCAGAACATTAGGTTAACCATTTGTAATTATATTGTGCAAATCCAGGTGTTTTTGTGCTTTTATAGAGAAATTAGGATTCCTACAAAGAAACCTTGAAAATTCAACTTTCAGCATAAGAAAATAGCATATTTGAACATCAAAAATAATTTGGTTTTGCTTCCTGTAGACTTCAAACACTAAGCAAACACTGCTTATAAACAACCTTTTTTAAATAAAAAAATACTGAACTAAATTTGTTCTTAGTTACATCTGACTATTTCCTGTCATTTAAATCAGGGGTCTCCAACCCTGGCAATTTTAAGACTTGTAGACTTCAACTCCCAGAAAAGCTGCTGAGGAATTCTGGGAGTTGAAGTCCACAAGTCTTAAAGTTGCCAGAGTTGGAAACCCCTGATTTAAATACTGTATATCCAAGTGTCTGCATGTCAAAACAACTAAAAATAACTTAACAGTAGCTCAGTGTTTCTCAGCCCCAGCAATTTTTAAAATGTGTAGATTCTTGATTCCCAGAATTCCTGAGTCAGTATGCTGGCTAGGGAATTCTGGGAGTTGCCATCCATGATCTTAAAAATTGCCGAAGTTGAGAAACGCTACACTACCCATTAAAATATTTTGAAGCAGCTCACTTCATGTAGGTTTCTCCACAGTCAAAATTACCAAGCAGGAGTATTTTAAAGAACTAAGCTGCTACATCATCACTTAACTCCCTGAGGTGCTTAAGAGCTATTTATATTTCTCTGTATTTAATTTATAAAAGACAAAGCATATCTTCCATGACCAATAATGGCTGTAAATGGATTTAAGAATGCAAGCTTAAAATAGAATCTCCAATTTTTTACATAACATTGTAATAATAAATTTACAACTTTAAAAAAAAAACACAAGGAAACAAGAAGAGAGGGGTTGGCACAGAAGCCGTGCGAAAGGAGGCCTCAGGCTCCACGGTCTGCAGATACATCCAAGAGAGACAAATCCTTGATTTCTTCTAGCAGGTGATACAAACTCCTCCTGCACTGGGTTTGCCGATACTCTTCGTCAAATCCTTCCTTTGCCTGGTTTGCTTTGGCCAGATTCTGTGCAAGTTGCGTTTCCTCCGCCGTCTTCGTGACTTCCCTTACCAAGTCTGTTCTAGACATTTGGGGCGTCTGAGACGGCTCCGTTTCCGAAGTCTGGTATGGTTTGCAGCTTGTGATCTGAAGTTGGATCCTGTCTGCATGGCAGCGAGACGTCTGCACGGAGATTTTCACCTGGGTAAAAACAACTCGGGAGTAAGTCTCTTTGTCAGACCTGCCACGGCTTAAACCCCTAAATAGAAACGATCCTTGACTCCCATTTTGCTGAGAAAGGTATAGTTTTATTAGAAATCAAGCTTATTGCAATCATGCAAAGCCAGAATCGAAAATTGCACGCCAAAATCCCTTATTTCAACTTCTTCCCATCCCTTATCTACCTCCCATTACCCACTCCTGGGCAACCAATGAGGTTCAAGCAAGATGTTTTCTTAACGGACAATACAGAGAGAGTTTGATATGCAGCTGTTATGCTGGATGGCCTTGAAGCAGCATCTCGAGGAGATACAGCATACACTTTCTGTTTCCCCTGTTTTCCCATTACATTTCCCTCCCCCCACTACTGTTCCAGGCAGTCTGTCATCAAATAGCGAGCACACTAGCATAACTTAATGATGTGTGTAGTAAAGCAGTGGCCCCCAAGCTTTTGAGCACCAGGGAGCAGTTTCTGTGGAGGGAGGTTTTTCCCACAGACCAGGGAGAGGTGTGGTTTCATGCGCTGCCTAGATCCTGCACATGTGCAAATGGGGCCTCGCTCGCTTGCACAGCCCGGTTCCTGATGGGCGGCGGACTGTTGCCGGTTGGGGACCCTGTCATAAAGATGCATCACTTACTGTCACGTGATCAAAGAGATTCAAAGTCACAGGCTTTCCGACAGTGGGAGTGGTGATAATTTTGCTGGGGAAGCGCTGCAAAGATCCAGGTTGCCATTCATAGTCCCCATCGGTTGGACACGAGAGGACCAGCCCTTCCTTGCTCCTCAGGTAGGCAGCTCCTTTAATGCCATACCTGTAAGAGAAAGGGCGTGCTTGATACTTCAGTAAGATCCTTCATAACTTTATATTTAATGGCCAGGAAGCTGATGCATCAAATAGAAGAGTCATTGGCCACAAGTTAAAGCAGGGGTGTCAAACTCAAGGCCTGCAGGGTGTTTAGATCACGCCCTGCGGTGCCTCTGCCAGTGAAACCAGGCTTGCAAGCTCCGTTTTTGGCTGCCACGGCCTCCCGCAACCCTCTGCTAGTGAAAACGGAGCTTAGGCATGCGGCCCTCCCAAGCTCCGTTTTCACGGGCAGAGGGTTTTAGGAGGCCGCGGCAGCCAAAAATGGAGCTCAGGCATGCAGCCCACCCGAGCTCCATTTTCGCTGGCAGAGAGTAGCAGGAGCCCATCGCAGCCGAAAACGGAGCTCGGGAGCCCATTTTCTCTGGCAGAGGGCTGCAGGAGCTCATCGCAGCTGAAAACGGAGCTCAGCAGCCCATTTTCACTGGCAGAGGGTTGCAGGAGCCCATCGCAGCCGGAAACGAAGCTCAGGAGCCCATTTTCACTGGCAGAGAGTTGCAGGAGCCCATCGCAGCTGAAAACGAAGCTCAGGAGCCTGTTTTCACTGGCAGAGCACTTGGGCCACCATAGGCGCCCCAACACGAGTGATGTCAAGCTGGCTATGCCCACCCCAGCCCCCTAAGGTCAAAAACAACCCGGATGTGGCCCTCAATGAAATCAGGTTTGACACCCCTGAGTTAAAGGAACCCAGTAGCTGCTGGAGAAAAGAGTCCTCTGGATTGGCATCATGAAGATCCTGTGCTAGATACCTTATTTGGGGGAGGAAAATGCACTCTGTATCAGAGACTCAGAGCATGCTCAAAGGAACCACTGCGGAGCACCTACTCTAGAGGCAGATGCGATGTCAGCCCTTTGGGGAAGGTCCAGACAAGAAGAATAAACCATGAGTACTAAAGGTGCTTTTCCAAAAAGGCAACTGGGCTTGGCTTTTTCCTTGAAAAAGTTTCACTTCTCATTCAAGAAACAGTCTTCAGTCTTCATTTCTTGGATGAGAACTGAAACGTTTTCAAGGGAAATCAAACACCCAAGTCTAGTCGCCTTTTGGAAAAGAACTTTTGGGACAAACATGACCTGGATGATTGAGAATCTTCGTAGACATGAGAACTAAAAGTATCTTTATTGTAAGACTAGCCGGTGTTGCTCGGGTATTTATTTACAGAGGGAAAATGACCAAATGTAATTTCTAATGTTGGATTTCCCCCCTCACCAGAGGGAGCCCCCTTGTGGAGTACTGTGAAGCCGTTACCATGGCAACTCCACTGCCCTGCACAGTAGAAGCCATTTTAAGGCACAACAGGCTGTATTGTAACAGAACACCCCCCCCCCGAAGGGTGTTAGGGGTGTCTTGCCCCCCCTTCCCCAAATATCTTTCTCCAAAGGGTAAGTCATCTGTGTACCAAGTTTGGTTGAAATCGCTTGAGGCGTTCCAGAGTTATGCTGGAACACACACATGTACATACATGTTTTTATCTATCTATCTATCTATCTATCTATCTATCTATCTATCTATCTATCTATCTATCATCTATCTATCATCTATCTATCTATCTATTTATCTATCTATCATCTATCTATCATCTATCTATCTATCTATCTATCATCATCTATTTATCTATCTATCTATCTATCTATCTATCTATCTATCTATCTATCTATCTATCTATCTATCTATCTATATCTATCTATTAATCTATCTCATCCATCTATCTCTCTCTCTCTATCATCTATCTATCTATCTATCTATCTATCTATCTATCTATCTATCTATCTATCTATCTATCTATATCTATCTATTAATCTATCTCATCCATCTATCTCTCTCTCTCTATCATCTATCTATCTATCTATCTATCTATCTATCTATCTCTATCTATCTATCTATCTATCTATCTATCTATCTATCTATCTATCTATCTATCTATCTATCTATCTATCTATATATCTATATATCTATCTATATCTATCTATCATCTATCATCTATCTATATCTATCTATCTATCTATCTATCTATCTATCTATCATCTATCTATCATCTGTCTGTCTAGCTATCTATCTATCTCAGAATCTTGAAGTCTGGAAGCCCTTCTCTCCTTACTTTTACTTTCCAGAGAACCAGGGGGTTCCCTTCTGAGACACTTCCCAGGCCTCTTTTCCTTCCGTGGACTGAGATACTTTTTGCATGTTGTTGTC
This sequence comes from Natrix helvetica, assembly GCF_964273705.1. NCBI lineage: Eukaryota > Metazoa > Chordata > Lepidosauria > Squamata > Natricidae > Natrix > Natrix helvetica. The sequence goes on from NC_138556.1 coordinate 3,212,806, forward strand.
TAAGCTGCGTTTCTTCCTCCTCCCATCTCCCAAGGTCATTCTCACATGCCGTTACATGAATTGAGGTCTAAACCACGGCATCTGTTTGGCAGAGATCCTTCTCGGAAAACTCTTACCAGCCACTGCCTGCAAAAAAACTTTGCTAGCTGATTGTGGGATCTCCAAGGAGCCTTTCCCCAAGTTTCTAGGTGTAGCTGTTTCTCGTCGGTTGACTCTCCCTTGACAAAACGTTTCTACCCCTTTTTCACTGGGACAAATTCAGAACAACTTCTATCTTGAAATTCCGCCCTTGCTTCCAGTGCCTTGCCTTTCCTCACCTCTCTTGCAGCCTTTCCTCACCTCTCTCCCGGGTGCCTCCTCACCTTGGCACAAAGACGAGCACGCCGTTGGTTCGGATGGAATAGATCACTCCGTCCGTTGAGCGCTGCTCCTCCCGCGCAGGACTCTTGTCGTTGAAGAACATGCACTGGAAGAGCCCCGTGGACTCCTTCTGAACGTTCTGGGCCGCCTTTCCGAAGAAAGCAATTGCAATTAGCCACAGACTTTGCTCTCAAAATGTTTTAGGGTCTCAGATATTGTCAAATCCGGGACCTCTAATGCTGCTGCCATTTCTTTGGCCCTTGTCCCTTTGCCAGCAGGATCTGAACTGCTGGTCTGCTCTGTTGTAACTAGCTAACCAGCACCCTTGAAACAGAAAATCCACTGTGGCTATTTAAAAGAAAAACCGGGATTAGAGAGCCACTTTGGTGTTCTGGTTAAAGCAGCAGGCTAGAAACTGGGAGACCATGAGTTCTAGTTCTCTCTTGGGCATGAAGCCAGCTAGGGTGACTTTGGGCCACTGCTCTCTGAGTCCTAGAGGGCAAATCTCTTTCAAAAATAAAGGTAAAGGTTCCCCTCACACATATGTGCTACTCGTTCCCGCCTCTAGGGGGCAGTGCTCATCTCCATTCCAAAGCCGAAGAGCCAGCGCTGCCCGAAGACGTCTCCATGGTCATGTGGCCGGCATGACTAAACACCAAAGACACACGGAACGCTGTTACCTTCCCACCAAAGGTGGTCCCTATTTTTCTACTTGCATTTTTTAATGTTCTTTCAAACTGCTAAAGTGGCAGAAGCTGGGACAAGTAACAGGAGCTCACACTGTTACACAGCGCTAGGGATTCGAACCGCCGAACTGCTGACCTTTCTGATCGACAAGCTTAACGCCTTAGCCCGAGTCACCGCGTCCCTCTTCCAAAAATATTTATTTATTTATTTATTTTATTTATTGGATTTGTCAACCGCTCCCTCTCCCCAAGGGGACTCGGGACTATTAGCTAAGAAATCTGCCAGAACTTGTCCAGGCATTCAGTAGTAGTCAACACCAATGCATACCCTTCTCCGGTTCATACCTGTGGATTTTGCATCTGTGCAAAAGCCCAACTGAATGGCTGCACAGCCAAACCGTCCTAAAGCCACCTGCACCCTTGATTGTGGCAGCTTCCATGGCATCGTCAGCATCTTCTCAAGGGGATACAGCTACCATCATGATGCCCTTTGGAAGGGGGTGGTGGTCCCTGGTGGTCTCTGATCTTCGGCTGTTTTCTTGCAGGTGTTTCATTACCCAAACTAGGTAACATCATCAGTGCTGTTTGGGTGATGAAATGCCTACAAGAAAATAAGCAAGCTCAAGAGAGCATCAGAGGACCGCTCGTTTCAACCCTGAGCAACGAATATTCTCTTTTATTGTGAGTTTGGAAGCACTGTCGTATTCTGGATCCTGCTGTCATTCGGCACTTGGCACTTGGCACATGAGAGAGGATTGTTCTCTATCCCCAGGAACCACACTTGAAGAACTATTGACTAAGGTGGGCCTTCTGTGTGATCATCCACATTGAAACCAGACCTTGGCTTTCCTTTGGGGTTCAAGAACCATTGTCCTATTTAGTCCACAAGGGTGGAGCTACAACCAAAATTCATGAGGTTTGCATAACATGAAATAATGTTTCTAACACTATGATGATCTATGCAAGCTGTGTAAGACTACAAAAAGTTTGACAAAAAGTTTTTTTTCCCATGACGGTGAGGCATGCTGAAGGAATGAGAGGTAGCCTTACATGCGTAGGAAGCTACCATGATCTCAGTAGCTGGTTATCTTGGATACCTACAAGCTCACCTAATTAGCAGAACCAGATGTTGGAATAAAGGAAAGGTTACGCACAGACATACGCATTACAGCTGTGATCTCGAGTAGCCTGTTATCTTTTAGCCTACTATCTCACCAAGTAGAGACGGGCCGTATCAGGGAGTTATGTGAGATTCAACCTTGGCCTGAATAGCATTCTGGATTCACTAGGGAAAAAATGGGGGACTAAACCAAAACAATATATTGTTGCTCTGTGCTTTGCTTGTTAAAACTGTACAAAAGCCAAATAAACTCTGCGAAGGCAGGCAGACATTTTTGACACCACTGCTTGACGGATTTCTGAAACCTACAGCGTGCGCCTGTTTTCTCTCTCTGCCTGCTCTGTTAAGGTGGGAGACAAAAATGCCCTCAAGTCTTCTTGCTTTCTGCAGAAAATAAAAACTGATTATCGGTAGCCTCGTGTTCGGAGTTTTATTGGAATTATCAGATTCTGAGCTGAATTCAAAAACCTTGCACCTGGATGAAGCGTGGATAAAAGGAAACTGGTCTGTAGCCTTACCCGGTTCCTGTGGTTGATATGTCTGCACAGCTCTTCAAGTTCTTTATTGCCAAGCAAGCCGCCTTTCGCATCGACTCCCTCTTCTCCTGAGGTGGCCGCTAACAAGAGTCTGTGGACAATTATATCTGCGTACCTCCTAATGGGTGATGTGAAGTGGGTGTATTTATCTAGCGCAAGACCTAAGGTGGAAAAGACAAGAAAAAAGCCCAAAGTCCACAAGGCCAGGGGCGGAAGAAAGAAACGAGACACGGCGCCCAAGGGGCAGCAAATACCGTAATGGAAGAAGTCTTCCTCGGGACATGATCCAGTTGAAAAATAGACCGCGTTTGACATGGCTTGAGTGACCATAGACCTCAGCAGCTGGTTTACCAGGGGGTCAGAAGGATCCACCGCTCTGTCCAGAGAATCAGCTAATGCCTTGTTAGACCTGTCAGCGAAAGAACTACCGTTACTTCTCTTAATCGCTCAACGCCACATAACAGGAGTGGGCAACGACGGTCCCTTTACGACCTGTGGACTTCAACTCCCAGAATTCCTGAGCCAGCTGGAGTTAAAGTCCATAGGTTGTAAAGGGGCCATCGTTGCCGACCCCTGCCCTATAGAGTTTTCAAGCTGATAAGTATAATACAATTTTTTTTTACTACCGATTCTGTGGGTGTGGCTTGGTGGCATGGCTTGGTGGGTGTGGCCTGGTGAGCGTGGCAGGGAAAGGATCCTGCAAAATCTTCATTCCCTCCCCACTCCAGGGGGAAGGATATTGCAAAATCCCCATTCCCACCCCACTCTGGGGCCAGCAAGAGGGGCATTTGCCGGTTCTCCAAACTACTCAAAATTTCAGAACCTGTCAGAACCTACTGGATTTCACCCTTGGTATAATAAAGTCAACAGTCTGCCGTGGCATCCAAACAAGCCAATGCAATGCTAAGTTGCATTAACAGAGAGATACAATTAAGATCATGGCCAGGGCACATGATGCATTCAGCCCGTGGGCTGCGAGTTTGACAGCCCTGCCATGCACTAAATAAATAATACACCCACTTACCGTGTGTCAATCGAAAAGCCTTTTGCACTTGCACATTCTCGGACCTCAGAAAAAAACTCCTGCCGGGGCGGCGGGTGCTGACGAAGCAGCGCCTGGTAGGGGAACACCTCCCAAATCCTCCTGGCCACCCAGTGGTTTGCCAGGATCATGCACTCGGCGATCGTCTCGTGGACTTCCAGCGGCTGGCGGGGGATAAGGTCATCGATGTTCTTCTTGTCATCCAGCTGAACCCTGATTTCCACCCCTTCCAGCTCCAGGGCTCCGTAGCTGCTGCGTTTGGCTCGGAGATGGCGGGCAACGTCGGTTAACTTCCCGATGGCCCACATCAGTTCACCCAACTTCTGTCGCCGTGTATTTTCCCCCATGGCTTTGAGCTCCGGGATTTCGGCGGCAACAGCCAGGTCTCCCTCTAGCAAAGCCTGGGCGGCCTCGTAAAAGAGTTTGTAAGAAGAGCGAATGATGGTCCTCTTGTACCAGACTCTCTTTATTTCGTAAGAGGCCTTGTCCAGCTCCCAGATGACGCTCACGGCATACCTGAAAACAAATATTCAAACCAACCCCAGTGAAGGCACCCACAAGCAATGTGTCAGGGCTCCAAGGAATACACCCACAGCACAAAAGAACTCCCAGGCAGATACATTCCTCAAAGAACAGTTTTCCTGGCTATATCATATTGACACAGGCTGGTGAAAACCGGCTCTGAATGTTCCCACAGTTTTCATCTTCTGTTCTGTAAAGTGTATAAAGTGCAAAAATGGAGTTGCTCAGGTTCTTCTCTTTCAGAAGAATAACCCCAACTCTTTCACCTAATTAAAACTAAAAGTTTTTCCCCTTCCCCAAATAATCAGTCATAGGGTCCAATCAAGGTGCCATCCAGTTGCCTGGTAACATCACTCCTCCTCTCTCTCTGACCAGGTGTGAGAATGTCCTTGGTTCCCAGGAGGAAGTACCGTATTTTTCGGAGTATAAGATGCACCCTTTTCCCTCAAAAAAGAGGCTGAAAATCTGGGTGCGTTTTATACACTGAATACGGCCTTTTTTGCCTCCCGAAACCCCGCCCCTTCACCAAAATGGCTGTGCATAGCCTTATGGAGGCTTTCAGAGAGCTCCTGGAGGCTGGGGCCGTTTTTTGCCCCCCCCCCCCAGCCCCCAGCAGCACTCTATAAGCCTCCATAAGGCTATGCATGCAATTTTTTTGACAAAAAAGGGCTGTTGTTTGCTCGTTTTCCCCCCACACACACACCCAGGAACACTGCAAGTTCCCCCAAGGCTATTCATGCCTTTTTGTTCTGGAAAAAAAACGGGCCCATTTCCACAAAAAACAGGCCATTTTTGGAAGGTTTGCAGAGTGAAAAAAAACTTTTTTTCCCTCCCTTTTGGAAAGCTCTTTAACTGATTGATGAGAATTAGATTGATCAAGTGCTGTGCCAGCAGAAACAAAGTCTTAGGTGCTGCAGATTGTCAGCTATTTCCTTCTCCAGCACATGGATAAATACACCTGGAAACATCTACCTACCTACTCTCTCTCTCTCCCTACTTACCTATTGTATTTCTCTCTCTCTCTCTCTATCCCTCTAACTATCTACCTACCTACTCTCTCTCCCTCTCTCCCTATCTACTGTATTTCTCTCTCTCTCCCCCTCTATCTACCTATGTACCTACCTACTCTCTCTCTCTCTCCCTAACTATCTACTGTGTTTCTCTCTCTCTCTCTATCCTCTAACTATCTATCTATCTATCTATCTATCTATCTATCTATCTATCTATCTATCTATCTATCTATCTATCTATCTATCTACCTACTCTCTCTCCCTATCTACTGTGTTTCTCTCTCTTTCTCCCTCTCTCTACCTACCTATGTACCTACCTACCTACTCTCTCTCTCCCTATCTACTGTATTTCTCTCTCTTTTTTCTCTCTCTCTATCCCTCTACCTACCAACCTACCTACTCTCTCTCTCTTCCTACCTATTGTATTTCTCTATCTCTATTTCTCTCTCTCTCTCCCACCTACCTACTGTATTTCTCTCTCTTTCTCTCCCTCTCTCTCCCTCTATCTACCTATCTACTTTTAAAAAATTGCCTCTTCAAAATCTTGGTGCATCTTAAACTCCGAAAAAATACGGTATTTTGTTTTTGGCTACAAAACCCCAGCTATCTCTATTCCCCCCTCCCTATCTCTCAGCTCCAATGTTGCAACGCTGAAGCCTCAAAAGGGCCTCGGTCAGGTCAGCTTCAGGGTTGGCCCAATGTTTTGTACAATAATAACAACAACACAGAAAAAAAGTTTACAAGTATTCTATGTCATTTAAAGCAATCACTTCACACTTCCAGGCTCTACTTTGGTGGAAGGATGGAATTTTGAACGTGCTTACTTCTGTAATCTTATAATGAAGACAGAGCTCGTATGCCTCTCGTGCTTTTTGTCAGTAGTAGCAAAGCTAATAGGCTTGGACCTCATATGAAGGATGACTCCAACCAAGTACAGTTTTTTCATACTGGAAAACCATTTGTTTACTGCAGTGGGAGAGCCCAGTCATGCACTTGGCAAGAAAAGGCAGCTTGCATTTTCTTCATTAAAAGGCGGCAAGTCTTTATATTTAGAATCATAGTTCCTACCAGAGTTAGTGTTGGTGAAAAGGTGTACTAAAGGGGGGAGGGAGGGGGGGAGCTTAGCTTAACTTCTCCAACACAAGGAGCTAGTAAGGCTTAAAACTCACCTGTCCACGTTCCCAAGAAGAGAGCATAAATTGGCACTCAAGACGGCAGGCAACATGTCATAACGACGGTCAGCTAAGTAGTAAGTAGTAGCCCTAAGAAATCGGGAGCAAAGCAAAAGTACTCAGTGGTTTTTCTCTCACTCCATTTAAAAGTTGATAATATACAATTTGGGTTGCTTTATTTACCATCCCTTCCGCCTGTTTTAACATCACCTTATTTTCTCTTTGTTTCTCCCTCCCTCCCTTCTCTACTTTCTTTCTTCCTCCTCTCTTTCCCCTTCCTCCTTCTTCCCTTACCTCTCCCCTACTCCTATTCTTCCTCTTCCCCTTCCTACCCTCTCTCCTTCTCTTTCTCTCCCTTCCACCCTCCTCTCCTTACCTCTTCCTTCCTTCCCTCCTCTTTCTTGCTCCTCTCCTCCTCTCTCCCTTTCTTTTTCTATTGTTATAGGTGTCTCTTTCAAATCTCAGTTTACGTTTTCTTGGGATGGTATTTCCGCAAACCCAAATATAGTATCATTTTCTCACTGCACATTTTGAAGCTTTAAAAAAGATTAGATACACCTTATAGCACCATGATCTTTTTAAGCTTTTGAGTCAGTCTTGACTCCTGGACAGCTTGCTTGGTAACATATTTGGATGTGTTCAGGCTTTTAATTACGGAAATAATTTTATCTAGACAAGAGGTGTAGGTTTCATGTGGCATTTGGATTAATGATAACATGTTAATCTTTGTTGAGAGTCGTTCTGGTGTTGTGGCTAAGGCCTTGGGCCAGATACCAGCACACCCTGAGTTGTAGCCTTTTCTGGTGCCCAAAAGCCAGCTGGGTGACTTTGGGCCAGTCACTCTCTCTCTCTGCTTCCCTAGGAAGCAGCCAATGGCAAACCATTCTCAAAATCTTGCCCAAAAAAACCCTGTAAGGACCTGTTCAGGAGACAAGAGTGACTCAAAGGCACACACATTCATTAAATGAACTTGTTCTGACCTAGTTCCAGGAGTGAAACCCAGCAGGTTCTGACAGGTTCTGGAGAACCAGTAGCGGAAATTTTGAGTAGTCTGGAGAACCAGCAAATGCCACCTCTGGCTGGCCCCAGAGTGAAGTGGGAATGGAGATTTTGCAGTATCCTTCCCCTGCCACGCCCACCAAGCCACACCCACAGAACCGGTAGTAAAAAAAAATTGAATTTCACCACTGCCCAGTTCCCAAACATGATAAGCCCTTTGTAGTTAATGAAACGCCCCCTTTATTAGGAGTGCCAGCCGCTGCCACCCTCTCACAGCAAGCGACAAAGTCTCAGAGTCCTGTGGAAAGTGACGCTTAATCTCTTTCCCCCTGAACTAGCCCAACACACCAGGAGTCTCTCTTTTTCTCTTCCCACACTTCCAGAGGAAGTCCTGGAAGGTGCACTCACTTTCTTCCAGCAGCACACACACACACACACACTCATACATGCTCAGAAGGCGCTGCAGATTCCAAGAAGAATTTTGATAATTTTCAGACAGGATTTGGAAGTGCAGTCTATCAGTGGCACTTCTATTCATCTCCACCCTCTGCCTTTTATCCCCAGAGCTCGGGTGAGGCTTTGCTAGCAGCAGTGGCTCTTCCATCCCAAGAACCGGCCCCTAGATTTCCACTGCTCTCCTCTCCTCTGCCTTCTACGCATCCACACATCAGGCATTGAACCCAGCTGTTCCTCCTCTTCCTCATTAGCCACCTCTAGACCTGGGGTGTGTGACTGAGGGCTGATGGACGGCCCAGGTTCTGCCTCTGCCTCTCTCTCTCTCTCTCTCTGACAGCTCCCTTTCCTCTTTCCCCTCGGAGCTCTCAGGTTACCTGGATGCTGGCTCTGACACCCATGCCTCCTCCTCCGATTCGGCTGCTGGAGGGGACAGCGGCCAACAGGCCACAATAGAACTGTTGTAGGTCGAGGACTAGCAGTAGTTTCTTCAGTTACTCTTGGTGTCAGGCCTGCAGCCGGTTCCTTTTGGGATCTTTGGCCTGCCACACTAATATTCTATTCTACTATGCTGTTTCATTAGTGGGGAATTGGGAGGGGGAATAGTAAGGAGTAGAATGTGATGTTGTCAAAATAAAACTCCTTTCTAGAAAGCCAAGGTCATCCTTTGTCTTTGCACCTCTGCACCTGAGTGGAACTGGATGGGTGGAACCGCCAGCATGGCAGTGGGAGATTGGACTATGTGATGGACTTGTATGTGTGTGTGTGTGGGGGGGGGGCAAGATCTGGAACTTTCAACTGGGTGGGGAAAACAGGGAAGCTTTCAGATTCAGGTTTTCCCAGATGTGCCAACATGACTCTCTTAATAAATTGGAACTTTGAGCAATACTTTGCCCCGGACTCTGATTTAATTTTGGATTCTGTTTGGAACCCTGACACTTGGCAGATTTCCCTTGTTGTTAAACCGAAAAAGGCCTACCTTGCTTTGGCCTCCATATCGGTGTAAGAATTGGCTGCCACAAAATGAGTTACATCAGCAATGTGGACGCCCAGTTCCAGGTTGCCGTTGGGAAGGAGCCTGATGGAGAGGGCATCGTCCACATCTTCGCAGCCTTTCGGGTCAATGCTGAAGACCAAATGGGTCTCTCTCAGATCAAGGCGTTTCTGCTGCTCCTCTGCACTTACTTGCCATGGCTTCTCCTGGATGAGAGTGGGCATCTCACACATCTACAGGAACCAAGAGTGGGACAAGGAGAACGCTGCGTTATAAACTGAACACTGGTATAATGGAGCTCAGGGATTCTCCACCTGTGGTCCATGGACCCCTGGCAGGACACAATGTCACAGAGGGTCTACGAAGCCTTGAAGTAATGTTATGATTTACCATATTTTTTGGAGTATAAGATGCTTTGAAGTATAAGACGCACCTAGCTTTTGGGGAGGAAAAAAAGGGGAAAAAATCTGCTTCTGTCTCCCAGCAATTTGCCTCCTTGCAGCAAACAGCAGAGACAATATACACTGTTCGTAGTGTTCCATTTCAGACTATACTTGTACAGATGCTGTTAAAATTGATGTGGGTTTCTGGAAGTATACGTTATTCTCTGCTATTTAAAAGAAGATACAATAGCCTCTGGGCCTCTTCAGATCAAGCATTTATTTTAAAAAGCTTCTTCATTTTATTAAGTTGTCTAGAACAATAATAAACATTCTATAGGCATTTATAGTTATTGACTTACCTCCTTGCAGCAAACAGTAAACAGCCTGATTAGCACAAGAAAAAAAATCTGCCTCTGCCTCCAAGCAATTTGCCTCCTGGAGCAAACAGCAAGTTGCACTTTCAATTTCAGCAGGACCTCCCCTTTAATTTTTAAATTTAATTTAATTTTTAAATTTAATTTAATTTTTAAATTTAATTTAATTTTTAAATTTAATTTAATTTTTAAATTTAATTTAATTTTTAAATTTAATTTAATTTTTAAATTTAATTTAATTTTTAAATTTAATTTAATTTTTAAATTTAATTTAATTTTTAAATTTAATTTAATTTTTAAATTTAATTTAATTTTTAAATTTAATTTAATTTTTAAATTTAATTTAATTTTTAAATTTAATTTAATTTTTTAATTTAATTTAATTTTTTAATTTAATTTAATTTTTTAATTTAATTTAATTTTTTAATTTAATTTAATTTTTTAATTTAAAATGACCATGTCTCGTCTTAGGACAGCACTGGTTCTTCGGCTTTGAAACGGAGATGAGCACTGCCCCCTAGAGTCGGGAACGACTAGCACATATGTGCGAGGGGAACATTCACCCTTACTCTAATCTAATCGAATTTAATTTAATTTAACCAAAGAACAACAAGAACAACAAAAGCTTACCTGTGCCTCAGAGAAAGGACTAACCGAAACGGTATTCTCCACCAGAATTGTTTGTATTTCTCCTTCGAGGTCGCCTATCCGGCCTACAACCCGCACAAAGTGTCCGTTGGGGTACAGCGAGGTGGAGTCCCAAGAATCTATACACACGACAACCCGGAAATCCTGGCGCGAAACCACATCAGAGGTGTCAGAAGAACAGAAAATATCTTCTCTCTCTCTCTCTCACACACACACAGATGGACTCTGAGGGAACGTTGAAGGCCAAACAGCCGCTCACCTGCAAGGCCTCGGCCTGCTGAGTGCTTATTCGGATTTTGGGGATCCTGTAATCCCACGGGGTCACAAGAACCTTCTGGGCGTTTTTGCTGTGCAACTGATTCTCTTCCCTGGATGGGAAAGTGACCACGTACTCACGCCAGTTCTTCTGTAGGATGCCCACCACTTTGCCTGGAAGGGCAATCAAGGCCAATGATCAGATTAACAGAGTTGGAAGGGACCCTGTAGGTCATCTAGTCCAACCCCCAACCCCCCCCCCAAAAAAAGCAGGAGACCCTACACCATTTCTAACAGATGGCAGTCCAGTCTCTTCTTGAAAGCTTCCAGGGATGAAGCTCCCACAACTTCTGGTGGCAATTTCTGTTCCGTTGGTTGATTGTTCTCACTGTCAGAAAAGTTTCCCTTATTTCCAAGTTGAATCTCTCCTTGGTCAGTTTCCATCCATTGCTTCTTGTGCCTTTGAAAATAGTTTGACCCCCTCCTCTCTGTGGCAGCCCCTCAAATATTGGAAGATGCTATCCTGTCTCCCCTGGTCCTTCTCTTCCCTAGACTAGCCATGCCCAGTTCCTGGTAACCGTTCTTTGTATGTTTTAGCCTCCAGACCCCTAATCTTCCTGATTGCTCTTTCAGAATGCACTCAATTAAGCACCATATCAGAACCCATCCCAGTCTTACACCCCCCCAATATCCTCTCCCCAAAGACCTGCCTTACACCTGATAATAAAACAGAAGTATAAATTGGGCTGGGAGCTGATCCAAATACGAGACTGGTTTCTTCTTGGACACGTACCGGTGGGCATGGGTTCACCATAAACCTCCCCAGGGGTTTTCTCTTCGCCCTCATTCTCTCCGAGGGCAGCTGTCCGCCTTTTCCACTCCTTCTGAGGCAATAATTCCACGGCCACCACATCCCCATGGATCGCCCTATTCCGGGCTTTTGTGCCGTAAATGAGAACATCTGTCTTGAGATCTGGGTACCAAGAAAGGAAAATACGGATCAAGAGAACGAGGATCTCCAGCGTTAGAGAGGAGAGGAAAAAAAGAGAGAGGAGATTTTCAATCTGATTCAGTTTGTTAATTAAGGATATTCATGGATAAGAGAGATGATCCATTCAATAACGAATAATTAATTAAAGTGGAACGATATTATTTTAAAAAATCAAATATGCAAAAAAAGGCCTCATTTTCACATAACTGTTAAGATATGGCTTGTCATTAAAAAAAAAACTGCCCAACATTGCAGGATATTTATCTTGCGAATTGTTACCCAAATCCAATCCATTCCTGTTCCAAGTATCCTCAATAGCTTTGGGGAACCCATCCCCCAAATGACCCTGAGGTTCAACTGAACCCACCACAGGGGCAAAGGCCCCAAAAATGTAGAAACAGCATTCTCAAAAGCAGATCCCACCCATTCAGCCAGGCTTTCTTTCAGGCAGGGACCGAGATATAAATTAATAATATTGAACTGAATTGAATTTTAAATTAATTTAAATTGCCTCAAGTGTACATTGCATAGGAAGGCAAAACCAGACTTGGCCTGCGAGCCAAACGGAGGATGCTGAATTCGTCCTCACCTTTTTCCTTGTTGCTAGCGCCTTGAAATCGCATGAATGCCTCTACTTGGGCTCTGTGCTTATTCACATTCAAGACCCCCTACAAAAAAGAACAATGAAATCACAGAGTTGGAAGGAACCTCGGAGGTTTTCTAGTCCAACCCCTTGTTCATGGCAAGAGACCATATACCAGTCATGGCGAACCTTTTCGGCAATGGGTGCCCAAAAGGGATGTTGAGCAAGCACACGCAGCACCGAGTCCCGAAAAGGAAGCATTTTGAGTGTGCTCTCATCTGGGCCGCAACCAGGGAGAGGAGCTGCCCAGGAGGCATGCCTGCTCCCAAAAATGAACTTCTGGTTTGGGGTGCGTGCATGTGCGCCGGCCAGCAAATCTTTTGGTTACTGCTGCGCATGCGTCAATCAGCTGGCCGGTGTACATGCTCACGCTGGAAAACAGAAGACCAGCTCTTCCAGTTTTTGGCACTGCCGCATGCACTAAAGCCGGCTGATCATCGCGGAAGAGGAACAGGCAATGCCGTGCGTACCAGGTGACATGGCTCCATGCGCCATTTTGGGCACGTGTGCCATAGGTTCTCCATCACGGCCATATACCATCCCATTAAAATGGCTATCCAATCTCTTCTTGAAAGCCTCCAGTGATGGAGCACCCACAACCTCTGGAGGCAAGTTGTTCCACTGGTTGGTTGTTCTAACTGTCAGGAAGTTTCCCCTCAGTTCTAAATTGCTTCTGTCCTTGATTAGCTTCCACCCATTGCTTCTTGTTCTACTCTCAGGTGCCTTGGAGAATAGTTTGACTCCCTCTTCTTTCTGGCAACCCCTGAGATATTGGAAGACTGCTATCATGTCTCCCCTAGTCCTTCTTTCTATTAAACTAGACACACCCAGTTCCTGCAACCGTTCTTCCTATGTTTTAGTCTCCAGTCCCCTAATCATCTTTGTTGCTCTTCTCTGCACTCTTTCTAGAGTCTCCACATCTTTTTTACACCGTGGCGACCAAAACTGGATGCCGTATTCCAAGTGTGGCCTTACCAAGGCCTTATAAAGTGGTATTAACACTTCACGTGATCTTGATTCTATCCGTCTGTTAATGTAACTTAGGATTGATTGCATCGGTGTTTTTTTTAAAATATTTTTTAAATTGTGGAGCAGTTTCAGAATCATGCATGGCGAAGCCTTGGTTTATTTCAGTTCCCTGATTATATACTGTAAAGGGAGGTTTTTCTCAATTATATTGATAAGAGCATCTCTGTGGTATCAGAGTATTAGGAAGTGAGCTAAAATCCTCAGTCGTGGTTTAAGATAAGCAAAGAATTGAACCGTGAAGGGCTTTGGAAATACCTAGTATAAAGATTGCTTCAGGATTCAAATTACCAAAGAGAGCCATCCACAGGATGGAAATGAATGGCAGCCCATATTTATTTTTGTTTGTCCTGGATATTCTTTGTTTGATTTGCTGGCTGACATTCTTTTAAGTGCTGCCTGGAGGAATGCTGAGAATTTTTACCAGCCGAATGGTTTAGGTATCCTAAAATGCCCATTTGTATTCGTGCACGAGATAATAAGTACTTTAAAAATAAAGTCACATGCAGCAAAGCAAAGTTGATGAGAAAGGATGAGGAACGCAAGGAGGGGATGATTCCTTACTCAAGTATTTTTAATATAGGTAGTCCTCCGGGACCAGGATTTCAACTGCTAAGCAAGGCAGTTGCTGGGTCAGTTGCATCTGATTTTATGACCTTTTTGACATGGTTGCTAAGTGTATCACTGCAGTTGTTAAGCGAATCACATAAGTTGTTAAGCAAACCCAGCTTTCCCCATTAAACGTGCTTGTGGGAAGCCGGCTGGGGGATTCTGGGAATTGAAACCTACAGGTTTGAAAAGTTTCCAAGGTTGGGAAATTCTGATCTAGGTGAATGCAATACAAATAGTCTTCGACTTACAACTGCAATTGAGCCCAATGTTGCTGTCGTTAAGGGAAGCATTTGTTAAGTGAGCTTTGCACCATTTTACGACCTTTCTTTCCACAGCTGTTAAGTGAATCCCTGAAGTTAGTAAGATGGTTGTTAAGTGAATCTGGCTTCTTCCCCATTGACTTTGCTCATGAGAAGGTCGCCAAAGGGGATCACGTGTCCTAAGCACACGCCAGTTGCCAAATGTCTGAATTTTGATCACGTGAAAAATGGTCAGAAGTCACTTTTTCCTCCAATCCTGTTGCAACTTCAAATGGTCACTAAATGAACGGTTGTAAGTCGAGGCAACCTGTACCTTTAATTTTCCCTACAACTTCAACCCGGAGAGGCAGCCTGGATGAGACACCGACTGACACTAAAAGTCAATGAGTTTTCATGGCGGGACAAGATTTGAACCTGAGCCTCTGCTGCTCTTAATTCAACCCCTTAAGCAGCGAACCACATGGGCTCTGCCTATGGCAGGGGTGTCCAAACTTGGGAACTTTAAGACTTGTGGACTTCAACTCCCAGAATTCCCCAGCCAGCCATGGGAGTTGAAGTCCACAAGTCTTAAAGTTTCCAAGTTTGGACACCCCTGGTCTATGGAGATTCTCAGCCATCCAAGTCCCGGTTGTCCCAAAGGGGCTTTTTTCAAGAGGCAACTGGACTTTCTTGTTTTTTCCTTTTGAAGACGTTTCGCTTCTCATCCAGGAAGCTTCTTCAGCTCTGACTGGACAAGTCCAGTTGTCTCTTGAAAAAAAACACACCCTTGGGACTCACTGGCTCATGCTGCAGATATTATACCCATCTTGCGGCTTAATCAGTCTAACTGGCCTCTTTTCTATTAGCTTCCCCCCGTTCTATGAAGACTCGCTTGTGGCAAACGCCATCAGCCAAGCCATGTTATTTATTTTATCTGGCCAGCTGTGCTCCGTTTATTACAGACGCTTCACTATGTCATTCTCAGAGTCATAAACGGCTAATTTGCATTACTACTTGTCAGGCCATTTTTAATTTATCTAAAATAAATTGCTGCTAAACACTCCAGATTTTCGTTTTGTGGATTTTGGGCTTTTTTCCCTACCAATTCCGTAATTCTACAAAGGCCAGCATAGACATAGCTGCAAGATTCTGGGCCCTTTTATTTTACCTACAGAGACAATAACCATTTTATATTATTGAGGGAAAAGAGCAAGAGAGATGGAACACATAGGAAGGGCTGCTATTTTCAGGAATTTCCCATACCCGTTTTGACGTATCTCCGACCCTCTAACATTTTCACCATTATTTCCAGAAAAAAAAAAAAACCCTGCATAGAACTATTATAAGAGCATAGCTCGTGGCTTATTATTCTGTACAGGCCTGCCTCTTTTGTTATTTACAGCGGACTCTTAGCAAAATCGACCCACTTGGCCAGATTGCCTGATCTGGTCTACAAATTTAAAAGGAAGATGCTTGGAGGTTTAAAGTAAGCTCATTGTCAGATCCGTGAATCTGCCATTCTTCAGGGGAAGAGGCTCCCCTGATGCATTGTGCATCTTTAGTGTAAAGTAAAATGTAAACTTTGTATACTTTTATACTTTATTGCTCTCTCTCCTATGTATCCTGCATCCTGTAACCATTGATTTATAATGCTTTAGCCTGGTGCTTTCTCTTCAGACCTGCGGATTGGCTGAATCCAGACTGGGCTGTTGGGAGGGGTTTCTAATTCCTTTTATTCTAACTGCATGGCCTGAGGACCCTCAGAGCCTGCTTTGATTTCGCCCTGCTATCACTCCTGTTCAACAAAAGGTTCCTTTTGAAATGCTAAGTTTCAAGAGTCTTTACTTTCTCAAATGAGGAGGGGGAGAGGCTGGGCCTTAACACTCACACTGAAGAGGCTCTGTTGTCGAGCTACTTTGAGGTCAGAAATACTGATAATTTCCTCTCTGATCTTTCCGCTTTCCGTGCGTGCATTGCAAGCCTCACCTGGATGTAGTGTCCTGATTTGATCCCAGCTTCCAGGGTCTCTGTAGGGAGATGCTCAGGATATTCCTTCCCACTGTTTTCATGGCTTTCGCTTTCCCGTTCACGCCGCGACTGGAGGATGGAATCCAAAAGCTCTTGAGCGGCTTTTAAATCGGGCCAGAAGTTGTCCAAATAATTCTGTGTGCACAGACAGCAAAAAAAGAAGTTGCAGGCCCGTTGTCCCGCTACCCACCGATTTCCTTCACGAATTGCAAGATTGAAGTCAGCTCTGCAAGACGGGCCAGTCAAGAAACATACCCCCAAGAAGTAGTTCTACTTTACACTGAGATTACATTAACAGAATCTTACCAGTCTCAATGTATATCTCTCCTCCCCTCCCCTTTACACCCAGGAAATTAGGGAGGGTCCTTTCTGAGCTGTTTGCCATGCCCATGTTGCTTATAGAGCCTCTGCGGCCTCTTATCCAACCACTCTCTCGCCTGCAGCTCTTCCTCCCGCCTCCAAGGCCATTCCCACATACCATTACGAGGCCTGGGGAAGACCAGTTATTAGCACTTCCAGTGACTGAAAGGAGGGGAGCAAGACGTCCATTACTTTTCTGCAGGGAGTTTAGATGCACAGCGCACAGGACAACACTTCAGAGGAGCTGGGCGCACGTCCACATGGTGTGCTACCCAACACCTCACCACCATCATACATACAGCAAGAGTCCCGCAGATATTTATTCAAGACCCGCAAACAGTTGGCGGAAAACACCCCCGTTGCGCAGGTCCGGATTTTGAGCACAGTACGAGAGTCACTGGGTAACCGAGTCCAATGGGCGCACATGAAGTCCAGGAAAGCTGTTCACAAGTCAAACGAGGCAGGATACACACAAGGCATGGAACTGGGCACGCTGCTCCAACAGCATTCAAGCCCTCAGTATGGGGTTAAGTAGGTGATGCCATGCAATCCTTCATGAGAGGCCAAGTTGCCTCCACATGAGTAGCCTAGCTTACAAGTCTTGTGCCTGCCTCCTTGCTGGTCTACGTGTCTTTCGATCAGGAGGAGGTGTGGACGTCACCTCCTCCTCATTGCTAAAAGGCAGCAGCTGCTCCGAGTCCTAGCCTGAGGGCATCTCTGCAAAGAGGGCATCTTGATTCTCAGCTAGCCTGGAATTGATGGGCTACGGGTACCTTAAACAAGGTAGGGGACTTGCAGCTGATAGGAAGGCTGTCAGGCCTGCAGCCATCTTTTCTATTGGACCTCAGGCCTGCCACACTTTCTATTATTCTACTATGCACTTTCTATGGTGGGGAAAATGAGAGCGGGGATTGCACGGAGTTAAGATGATATGTAGCCATAACAACATTCTTTCTAGAAAGCCAAGGTCATCCTTTGTCTCTGCACCTGACTGGATCTGGATGGGTGGAACTGCCAGCATGGCAGTGGGAGACTGGACCATGGGATGGACTTGTGGGTGTGGGGGCAAGATCTTGAACTTTCAACTGGGTGGGGAAATCCGGGAAGCTTTCAGATTTGGGTTTTCCCAGATGTGCCAACATGGCTCTCTTCATAAATTGGAACTTTGAGCAATACTTTGCCTTGGAACCTGATTTACTTTTGGACGCTATTTGGCACCCTGACAAAGGTAAGGTGGTGAAGAGCACAAAATTCATTTCTGAAAGGCAGCAAATGCCTCTTTGCCCTCAAATGGGGTTGTGGATCTTCTCAATATCAGGAGTGACTCCAAATTGGGCCAATAGGTACTTTATTTTAAAAAAAAAATCCTCCCTCCGGTTCTAAAAGGACAAATCCGGATCCCTCTTCATGGATTTGAAAAGAAAGAACCTGAAAGTCTATTACGGGTAGTCCTCAACTTACGACCATAAGGGAGTCTGCCCCTCATGGCTGTGATGCTTGTAAATGGGTTGGTCACATGACTTTTAACAACTTTTTTTTTTTGCAACAGTTGTTAAGCAAACACCACTATTGTTAGTGAACCAGTGATTGCCAAAACGTGGAAGTGCCAGTTTTAAGCAAAACTGGTATATGAATGTGTGTTGTCGCTGGGGTAGGGGAAGTTGGGGAGGGGGCAGGCATTATTATTTTATTATTTTCTTTTTTATTGTTTTTCTTTTATATTGTGTTTTTATATCCTTGTAAGCCACCTTGAGTCGCCATGTGTGAGTAGGCTGTAATATACATTTTCTAAATAAATTAAATAAATCATCTTCATGTGTGTGTGTGTTGAGCAATTTCAACCAAACATGGTACACAGATGACTTTCTCTTTGGAAAAAAAAATACTGTGGGGGTAAGACACCCCTAACACCTCTTGAGGTGTGTGTTCTGTTGATAGAGCCTGTTGTGCCTTAAAATGGCTTCTACTGTACAGCGAGTGGAATTGCCATGGTAACTGCTTAACAGTACTCCACAAGGGGGCTCCCTCTGGTAAGGGGGAAAATCCATCATTAGAAATTACATCTGGTCCAGACATTTCCCCCTTATAAATAAATAACCGGGCAACGCCAGCTTATCAACTAGTAAATGAATAAAAACATGATCATGTGAACAAAGGATGCTTCAAATGGTCTTAAATATGACTGCGATGCCGGGCACCCATGTTCAATCAGTTGTTGTCAGGAGCAACCATCAGAATCCAGGTCCTAAGTAGCCCCAAAGTAGTTTAAGCGACCGGTTGTAAGCCGAGGACTACCTGTACACAAAAGAACAGCACAAAAGCCTTACCTTGAACGAGATCACAAAGACGCCTTCCGTTTCACTGCCAAACAGTTGCACGGCCTCTTCATCCTCTGTTACCATGACGATGGGCATCTGGCCCGAGAAGTGATTATAGTACCATACAGAGGCGTTGTAAATACTCCTAGGAGAATCAGCGTCACATTTATCTTTGGATGTCATGTTCCATCTTCTCGTTTCATTCTGATCCCTCAGTTTGTACCACTTAATGTCTGCCGTTTGAAAACATGCCACAACTCTCTATGTCTATGCCAGAGATGTCAAACTCAAGGCCCAGGGGCCAGATCCAGCTCGCGGGGTACTTAGATCTAGTCCACGAGGCCACCCTGGAAGCAGCAAAAGGACTGGCCCATGGTCCTTCTGCCAGGGAAAACGGGTTCCCAACCTCTGTTTTCGGCTGCCGTGGCCTCCTGCAACCCTCAGACAGTGAAAATGGAGCTCAGGAGGGCCGCGTGACTTTGCTGTAATACTTGATTGATTAGGCCAGGGGTGTCCAAACTTGGCAACTTTAAGACTTGTGGACTTCAACTCAGCTCTGCTGGCTTCAGCTCTGCTGGCTGGGGAATTCTGGGAGTTGAAGTCCACAAGTCTTAAAGTTGCCAAGTTTGGACACCCCTGGATTAGGCCTTATCAGAATATATTTTATCGGAATATAAAATAGGGAACAGGGAAAATAAGATCATAGGTGAAAAATAGAGCAAGAGCATATAAATGCAAGACGATGCACATCTTATTTCGGTGTCACCCCAAACAGATCCAAGCAGTCTCAATTGTGCTGCTTTGTTCGCATACGTTTGCCACGATACAAGTAGTCCTCGACTTACAACAGTTCCATTTAGTGACCGTTCAAAAGTTACAAAAGTTACAAATTGAAAAAAGGGAACGATGACCGTTTTTCACACTTACGACCGTTGCAGCATCCCCACAGTCACGTGATTTACATTCGGATGCTTGACCACTGACTCACATTTATGACGGTTGCCGTGTCCAGGGATCACGTGATCCCCTTTTGCGACCTTCTGACGAGCAAAGTCCGTGGGGAAGCCAGATTCACTCAACATCCGGGTTAACTCATTTAACAACCGCAGTGACTCACTTAGCAAATGTGGCAAGAAAAATGGAAATATGGGACCAAACTCACTTTACAAATGTCTCACCTAGCAACGTAAACTCTGGGCCGTAAGAAGGGATGGGCTGCTACGAAATGCCCAGGACTTGGGAGAACCCATAGCTAACGTAATGACCGGTTTAGAGAACCTCCAAATCCCACCCGTGGCTGGCCTCGCCCACCCCACCCTCCCAGGAGTCTCCATGCGGACCGTTTTGGATGCGAGGTAATGCGCGGAGGCTCAGGGACGGTGAAAAACGGGCCTCCCAGAAGGCCTCCAGAGCCCGGGGGAGGCTGTTTTCTCCCTCCCAGAGGCTCAAGGAAAGCCAGGGAAGGCGAAAACAACCCCCCCCCCCGCCATGGTCCAGGAGGCCAACTAGGCCACGCCCACCATGGCCATGCCAACCCAGCAACCAGAGAACCTCTTGCTAAAATTTTTGAAGCCCACCCCTGGCCGTAAGTCAAGGACTCCCAAGACAATGATCATCCCCCAGGCCACGCCAGGTCTGATGACCACGAAGGTGTCACCGCTGAGCCAAGGTTGCCCTGCGTTATGTTGAGCACCTACCTGGTCTGCCATTTCTCCAGCGATTCTCCCCGCTCTCGTGGCAAATAAGAAAGCAGCTGGAATTCATTTAAAAATATAATGCAGTCGCGACGGGCATCCCTCACTAAATTCCGCAGTTTATTGTAGTGCCTGTAGACGAAGCAGGAGACAAGAGGCGGTTTGAGAGGGAGAACAACTTCATTATTTAAGACACGAAAGAGCCGTCCCTCATATTTAGACTTTCCTGCTCAAATCATTTGCAGCCTCCTTCTGCTGCCAGGAAATCTGGATAGATGTACACACAGACCTTCGGATAATACGTTATGTTAAACTGCGCTAAGAACCGCACTGGCACAGAGAGTTTTTTTATTTTAGAAACAACGTAGTATTTTGAAATTATTGAACAGCTACATCAAAGGAATTGTGTAATGTGACAAGGTGCCCTGAATGTGCTTTCTTCTGTGCTGTTTCATTTTTGCCTTTCATCGGATGGCAGTGATTTATCGGAGGGCATCAACCACTTCAGTGAGGAGCAGGTGGCTGGCCAGGTGTTGTCCTACGGCGTTTTCACCGGCCACCCCACCTGTCCCTGCCTGGGCATCCCTTCCCCTGCCCTCCTCTGCCTGCCAACAAGAATGCCAGCGCCTCCTTCCGCCTGCCAGTCTGTGAGGTCAATGGAAGGGCTGTTTCTGCCAGCCAGGGCTGCACCTGAGCACATTTTAAAAGGGTTTGACCAAGTCTGCTTAATGCAATGAGCCACTCAGAGTCATGTACAGGTAGTCCTCGACTTTAGTGACCGCTTGAAGTTACGACGCCACTGAAATACGTGACTTTGGCTCAGTGGCTGAATCTGTCGCTCAGAAAGGTCAGCAGTTCGAATCCCTAGTACAGGTCTCCTACGTGCGCAGGGGGTTGGACTAGATGACCTCCAAGGTCCCTTCCAACTCTGTTACTGTTAACTGACTTATTGACCGTGTTTCACAGCAACCCCATGGCCATGCGATCAAAATTCAGACGCATCTATGATGGTCACAGTGTCCCTGGGTCAGGCGATCCCTTTTTGCCACCTTCTGACAAGGAAAGTCAGTGGGGAAGCCCGATTTTCACTTAACGACCATGTTACTAACTTAACTGCAAGGATTCCCTTAACAAATGTGGCAAGGAAGGTCGTAACATGGGCCAAACCTCACTTAAGAAATGTCTCACTTAGCAACAGAAATTTGGGGCATAATGATGGTTGTACTGTATTTTTTGGAGTATAAGACGCACCCTTTCCCCCCAAAAAAGAGGGTGAAAATCTGGGTGCGTCTTATACACTGAATACAGCATTTTCGGCCTCCTGAAACCCCGCCCCCTTTACAAAAATGGAGGTGCAGAGGGTTTGGGAGGCCTGCAAAGTGCTCCTGGGGGCCAGGGAGGGCAAAAATGAATGAAAAACTGGCTGTTTTTGCTTGTTTTCCCCCCCCCAGCCCCCAGGAGCACTCTACAAGCCTCCTAAAGGCTATGCATGCCCCCCCTTTTTTTTTGCAAAAAAAAATGAGGCATGCAGAGGGTTTGGGAGGCCCGCAGAGTGCAAAAACCTTTTTCAAAAAT
The DNA here is from genome assembly GCF_964273705.1 of Natrix helvetica. Taxonomy (NCBI): domain Eukaryota; kingdom Metazoa; phylum Chordata; class Lepidosauria; order Squamata; family Natricidae; genus Natrix; species Natrix helvetica. Next base: position 3,234,846 of record NC_138556.1, read on the forward strand.
TTACCTCTTCTCAAAATCATGGTGCGCCTTACACTCCGGTGCGTTTTATAGTCCGAAAAATACGGTAAGTCAAAGACTACCTGTAGTTGTAAACGGGCAGTCGTATAAAGGAAATGAAATCAATTTAAATCCAACCATATCATCAGTAAATGAAGGAGCAGCCATATTTGCTTGCCAACAAAAGCACCAGAGAGGTTTCTGGGCCAGCCTTCCTTTATTGGGGCTTCCCTTCGAGAGGCGGAGGGTCCTTTTGAGAATCCCGGGGTTGCTCTGCGTATTTGGAGGGTGTCTGGAGAGCTGCCCTAACCTACGTGAACATATTCACCTGTTGAGTACCAGTTGGAAACTTAACAATTCTGAATTATAGAACTATGATAGAATAATAGGATAAGATAAAGACTGAGACAAAGACAGATAAAGATTAAGATAAGATACCTTCACTGTTTTCTATTTTTCTCTCTGGAGAAAAATATTGTGGGGGTAAGATGCCCCCAACACCCTTCGGGGTATGTGTCCTTTTAAGATGCAGCCTGTTGTGCCGTAAAACAGCTTCTACTGTACAGCACAGTGCATTTGCTATGATAAAGGTTTCACAGTACTCCACAAGGGGGCTCCCTCTGTTAAGGGGGAAAATCCAACATTATAAATTATGTTTCCCCCTTATAAATAAATACCTGGGCAATGCCAGATTATTGGCTAGTATCTAAATAAAAGAGCATTGCATTCCAAACCTTAAAAATCCAAACTATGCATAAATATTTATGTGAATAAGGTGTCAGTCAAAAATAATTCATTTAAGCCACTGAAACATGCCATCACACCCATGTCTTCCAAGTTTAGTGAGGACTATTTGACCCCATCTGTCAGACTATGGGGAGGTTGCACGGGGAGGCAAATGGCATATTGTGTGTAAGGAATGAAATAGATTAATAATAAGTACATTTCACAGGCATAAGATGGAATCATTTTCACAATTCAGGGAAGGTCCACCAGTAAAATAAAAAACGTACCAGTGGCAGAAAGATTTTAAACATTTTTATTAACTTGCTGTATTATGACTTTGGATTAAAATCCTCTAGTACCTCTGAAATATATTCATAGATAATGATGCTATAATTAATGTCAGCTAGAACAAAAACATCCCTGATTAACCTTTCAGGTCTCAAGGGTATTTAGAGCACGGATGTATTCATATAATCGCCAAGGCAGATTATTAACCTTTGCAATCGGTTATTTTTTTAAAAAAAGAGAGACTCCAGTATACTTTTTAAGCGTTTGATTCTGTATATCTTGGCCTTTCCAATGCCACGGTAAATCTGAAATAAATCTGCAAACTAAAGAATATGTGATTTTAAGCATGTCTATTAATTTGCAAGGCAGATTAAATATGGCAGGGCCCGCAAATCTTCATTTTTAAATTTTTATTAACAGTATGTTGTGGCTGGATGGATTGATGCCTGCATGTATCACAGATTGCAAATAAATGGGGGTATTTTAGCTTATGGATCTAGGTGTGAAAACACAAACATCCATCAATTCTCGGTGAAAACTGGAATGTCAGAAGATGTTGGATTTATATTCTACCTTTCTCCAGCAGCTCAAGGCTACACACACATATCTTCTGCTTCCCCCATTCCTTTCCATCACCGCAACCACCTGGTCAGGTAGGTTGGGCTGAGAAACAGCACCTGGCCCCAAGTCACCCAACCAATTTTTGTGGCTGATGGCAAAGCTGAACCTGGATTACTCTAGCCACTATTCCAACACCTTCACCCCGCTTGGCTCTTGGTGGAAAAGCAGAGTGGAAACAATCCAGAACATAGAATAATAGGGTTGGAAGGGACCTTGGAGGTTTTCTATTCCAATCCCTGCTCAAGCTGGAGATCCCATACCATTCCAGACAAATGGCTGCCCAAAAACCTCCAGTAATGGAGCACACACAACTTCCAGAGGCAAGCTGTTCAGACTGACAGATTAACCAAGTTGGAAGGGACCTTGGAGGTCATCCAGTCCAACCACCCGCCCAAGCAGGAGACCCTATGTACCATTTCTGACAGATGGCAGTCCAGTTTCTCCTTGAAAGCTTCCAGTGATGAAGCTCCCACAACTTCTGAATGCAACTTCTGTTCCATGGGTTGATTGTTCTCACTGTCAGAAAGTTCCTTCTTATTTCCAGGTTGAATCTCCTTTTAATGATCTTCTACCCATTACGGTATTTTTCGGAGTATAAGACGCACCCAGGTTTTGAAGAAGCATTTTTTTTAAAAAAAGTAGGTAGGTAGATAGAGGGATAGAGAGGGAGAGGAAGAGATGGAAATACAGTAGGTAGGTAGGGAAAGAGAGAGAGTAGTTAGGTAGGTAGGTAGATAAAGGGATAGAGAGAGAGAGAGAGAGAAATAGAGAGAGAGAGAAATACAGTAGATAGGTAGGGGGAGAGAGTGTGTGTAGATAGGTAGGTAGGTAGAGGGAGAGAGAGAGAGAAACAGAGAAAGAGAAATACAGTAGATAGGTAGGGGGAGAGAGAGAGAGTAGTTAGGTAGGTAGAGGGATAGAGAGAGAGAGAGAGAGAAAAAAAACGGCCCATTTTTCATTCATTTCTGCCCTCCCCAGCCCCCAGGAGTTCTCTGAAAGCCTCCTAAAGGCTCTGCATGGCCATTTTGATGAAGGGGGCAGGGATTCGGGAGGCAAAACAATGCTGTATTCAGTGTATAAGATGCACCCAGATTTTCAGCCCCTTTTTAGAGGAAAAAGGTGTGTCTTATACTCTGAAAAATACGGTACTTCTTTTCTTGCCCTCTGGTGCTTTGGAGAATAGGTTGACCCCGTCTGCTCTGTGACAGCCCTTCGAGTACTGTGAAACAGCTATCTCCTCCCCCTAATCCTTCTCTTCATTAGACTAGATATACCCAGTTCCCTTAACGCAGTGTTTCTCAACCTTGGACCACCTGAAGATACGTGGACTTCAACTCCAAGAATTCCCAGCTGGCCGGGGGATTCTGGGAGTTGACGTCCACGCATCTTCAGGTGACCAAGGTTGGGAAACACTGCCTTAACGGTTCATATGTTTTAGCCTCCAGTCTCTTTGTCATCTTCGTTCTTCTTCTCTGCACTCTTTCTAGGGCAGTGATGGCAAACCTTTTTTGGCTGCCGTGCCAAAAGCGGGGGGAGCCTAGGGGGGGTCGTGCGCAGGAGTGCCACACCCATAATGCTATGCGCGCCTGCCCCCCGCGTGCACACATGCACACAATCAGCAAATACTCCCCGCCGCTTTTGCCGCAGTTTTTTCATCTTCCCCAGGCTCCAGAGGCTTTCTAGGAGCCTGGGGGGGGGGGACAGCCTCCCTCCCCCCTGGACGCCCTCCAGAGGCCTCAGGAGCTTCCCTAAAGCCTCCAGGGGGCAAAAATTGGACCTACAGGGAACCTGGAAGTTCGGGAATGGTGACTTCCCGTTTGCTCGTAGGGCTGTTTTTCGCCCTCAGGAGCCTTCAGGGAAGCCTCCTGAAGGTCCCTGAAGGCTCTGGAGGTTGAAAAGTGGCCCTACGGACAAACCAGAAGTCACCTTTCCTGAACTTCCACATTCCCCGTAGGGCCGATTTTCGACCTTCGGAGACTTCAGGGGCCTTCAGGAGGCTTTCCTGAAGGTGAAAAACGGCCCTACGAGCAAACCGGAAGTATGTTTCTGAATTTCCGGTTTGCCCGTAGGGGAAGCCTCCGGAGGGCGAAAAACGGCCTCAAAGCAAGGCCTAAGTCAAAAGAAGGCCTCGCGTGCCCTGACAAATGGCTCTGCGGGCCATAGGTTTGCCATCATGGTTCTAGGGTCTCAACATTTTTGTGTGTATCATAGTGACCAGAATTGAACACAGGACAGCGCTCGACTTACAACAGTTCATTTAGTGACCATTCAAAGTTACAACGGCACTGAAAAAAGATGCATGACCATTTTTCACACTTATTACCGTTACAGCCTCCCCATGATGATCAAAATTCAAATGCTTAGCAACTGACTCCCATTTATGACAGGTTGCAGGGTCCTGGGGTCACCTGATCCCCCTTTGCGACTTTCCGACAAGCAAAGTCGAAGGGGAAGACAGATTCACTTAACGACCATGTTATTAGCTTCCGTGATTCACTTAACAAATGAGGCAAGAAAAGTCGTAAAATGGAGCAAAACTCACTGAACAAATGTCCCATTTAACAACATAATTTTGGGGGGATCAGTTGTGGTCGTAAGTTGAGGACTCCCTGCCTTCCAAGTGTGGCCTCCACTGGTGCAGCAAACAGCCCCTTTGTGATGGGAGATGGGTGGTTAAGAAGTTTGATAAATCAATCAATAACATAAATAAAGAGTACTATCATGTCACATGATGTCAGATCCGTGAAGACGGGGATCCTAATTCATTGTGCATCTTTAGTGTAAACTTTGTATATTTTTATACTTTATTGCTCTCTCTCCTATGTTTCCTGCATCCTGTAACCACTGATTTATAGCCTTTAGCCTGGCGCCTAGGCACTCCGGCATTTCCCCACATTTTGTGGCATGGAAGGGAAGGGAGGGCCATGTGGGTTGTATCCAGAGGGGGGTTCCGACAGAGACTACTGCTGGTTTGCTAAGGGCTGCGCCACGCGCGCATGTGCAATACAACTAAAATTGCTCTGCGCATGCAAGAAAATGGTGGCACCTATGCCGTCGGGAGAACCGGTTCGGGGGCGTGGCAGGCCTGGGTCGCTGCCGGTTCACACAATCCAGGCCGCCAAGCTACTACTGGTTCGGCTGAACCTCTCCGAACCGGTAAGAACCTACTACTGGTTGTATCACTGTAAAGTCGGCAGAGGTTGACCCTGCGAAAGTCCCCTTTATCACTTTTTCAGAGTGGCCGGTAATAATAACCTCTTCAGACCTGCGGATTGGCTGAATCCAGACTGGGCTGTTGGGAGGGGTTTCTAATTCCTTTTATTCTAACTGCATGGCCTGAGGACCCTCAGAGCCTGCTTTGATTTCGCCCTGCTATCACTCCTCTTCAACAAAAGGTTCCTTTTGAAATGCTAAGTTTAAAGAGTCTTTACTTTCTCAAATGAGGAGGGGGAGAGGGGGATGTGCCTTAACACATCATCTTGAAAACGCCTTTGTTGATGCAACCTAGGACTGCATTGGCCTGTGAACTACCAACCCTCCCGGAGAAGACCAGATACCTGCGGCCTCTTTGTTGCTGCATCGCTTGACATGCGGTCTGCATGAAAACCAGCCCCTTCAGCTCAGGGAATTCCAGGATCTCCAGGTAATCTTGAAGCACTTTCCAGTCAGGCACAACGTAGTGAGTGACATCATCGGACAGCAATTTCCCATCTGAAGCAGAAAAAAAAAACACACCGAAATTTAGCAATGTACATAATGATGTTCTCAGGTGGGAAGATGACAGGCAGGGGAGTCCTGAGAGATTTACAATTTAAAACAGGATAGGGCAGTGATGGCGAACTTATACGTGGAGCCATGTCGCCTGGCACATGGGGCGTTGCCCGTTCCTCTTCTGGGGAGCGCACTTGCATATGTGCGGATGTGCGCTTTGGGCACTGACCCCAAAAGGTTAGGCATCACTGACCTAGACGATATTATTGAAGCTATTTAACAATCATCCTTTTGGGAGAGGGGAGAACATTTATTCTGCTGTCAAGGCCATCACCCGTAAAATGGGAGCGTTTGCCTACAAGCACAACTGGGGTTTAAAATTCTTCTGGGGCTGGGAAGCATTTTGGACTCAATCCCAAATTTTGCACCCCAGGGCAACATGCAGCATTTAAAGCAACTGCATCTTACCCTGGGCTGCGGGAGTCAACCCTACAAAATGATGCAGCTGCTTTAAAGAGTCAGAGACAAGGTGCTAGCTTCAAACTAATCTTCATCTTTTGGGAATACCTGTATCAATAAGGGGACTTCCCCATGCTCTTTAATGAAAAATCAAAAGCAGATGTGCTGTTCACAGCATTAAAGCAGTTTAGTTCAAGAGTTACACACACTGCATCAAGAGTTGCAACAGGAGGGGATGCACATTGAGAAATTGAATTAAATACCTGATGAGAACGATATCGAATGATATCCTTTTAAAATATCCTTTTTCATCCTTAAGCAAAGATGAAGAAAAAAACCCTGCCTTTGACGTATCACATTTAGTCCTGGGGAGACATCCTTATGTCATCTGTCCCCCACCCCTCCATCTTTTGTATGAGAAAGAGACTCCATTGCCAAAACGATCTGGAAATAATTTTATTAAGAACACGTATCTATTTTATTAGTAAAGGCCAATAGGTGAGGAAAGGACATTAGTAAAGGTCAGTTCTGGTGAGGAAACATTTTCTAACAGCTTTCCACTTTCACATCATTGCAGCATCTCCACCGTCCTGTGATCAAAATCTGGACGCCCAAACTGTCTCGAATTTATGACGGTTGCAGTGTCCCCAGGTCGTGTGATCTCCTTTTGCGACCTTCTGACAAGCAAAGTCCATGGGGAAGCCACTTAAGAAGCGTGTGACTAACTCAGGGGTCAGCAAACTGCGGCTCTCGAGCCGCATGTGGCTCTTTCCTCCCTCTGCTGTGGCTCCGTCACCAGTCAGCACCACAATTTTGAGAGGAGCTTCCGGGGGGGGGGGGGGGGGGAAGAAAGCACAGTGCGCCAGGAGAAGACTCTATGGCAAGGGGAGGGTTTTCCAGTTGTCTCCACCATTGATAGGGCTTTCGGTTATGACAGGTAGAGGAAAAAAGACGCCGCGCTAGGAGGAGACTCTATGGTGGGGGAACTGAACTTCCGGTCAGCTCCAGAATTGAACAGGGAGTTTCCGGTTAGGACCTTTAGGGATCCCGGTGTTTTCTTTTCTGTGGGAAACGGGTCCAAATGGCTCTGAGTGTTTAAGTTTGCCCACCCCTGAACTAACTAAACTGCAATGATTCACTTAACAAATGGGGCGAGAAAGGTCATATAATGGGTCAAAACTCACCTAACAAATGTCCTCCTTAAATTTGGGGCTCAGTGGCGGTTGCAAGTCAAGGGCTACTTTGTGGGAAGCCAAACCCCGCCCCCGAAGAATAAAATATTTTGGGAAATATTAAAAGAGGCAGAATATTATCTTTCCCTGCAGGAGAAATGGAGAAACATGCTCTTGGAGGCAGAAAGCAGCCTCCAGCCTTTTTAATAGCCCACAGCAGATGCCAGCACTTGAGAATAACGAGCTTATTGAAAACCAACAATCTAGATGGCTTCATTCATAAGCAAAACAAATACTGCCAACAGAAGTCCATTTAAAACAGGATATTTCCAAACCCCTTGCAGCAAAGTTTGACAGCTAACAAAAGGTGAGTAATAGGATTATAACAAGCAGCCCCTCACCCAAAATCCAGCACAGGACAAAAGCCATCAGCCACCATGGGAATTGCTCAATACCCCTTTTTAGAAACACAAAGCCCATATTGCACAAATCCCAAACTTCAAAAGCACAAAACCATATAAGCAGCCTTCCCCTCACTCAGCTGGTTGTTCAGCTGACCCAAAACTGCACAACTGTCTTTGTGTGTGGTTCTGTCCATCAACAAACTTTCTTTCCAATCAGCCCCATGTTAATTCCAGCATCTTTCTCCCACCTTGGAAATGAACCAGATGGATTTTCCTTCCTAGTTTAAAGCTGGCTTATGCCTGAATCCTATATACTTTTCCTAGATTCAACCTACATAGCTTGCAAGGCCTTTCCTGCCCTGTAACTGTGCAAAAAGCAATCTGATCCTTCTTCCAGCTCCGTTCTGCTAGGCATGAAGCCTTCTTCTTGCAAGCTACCCTGAAAGCTTGGAATAAATTCTTCTCATTTGCTTGTCTGGGCCGAATTTATCACTTAGGGATGGTCCCCAAAGCCTCTCACCAGAAGCTTCTGGGGAGGGAAACGTAACAAAAGGGCTGGAATGCAACTCATTCTCTTCTAAGGAAGTTGCTTTAACAGCCTATTTTTAAAATGCATTTATGCATTTTGACTTTCCTCCCCTCCCTATCCCTTTGCATTCAAGGAGAAGTAATGAAGTTGTTTTTTCCCTTCACAAGCACAAATTCCAGAAGTGAAATTCAAATGAAAACAAATTTACCTCTTTGAATAAAATAATCTATTTTAACCATTCCTGCTTTATCTTCCTTGCTATGGAAATAATGCGTCTTTCCATTTGCACCTAGTAGTCTTTGTGAACTGTCACCAGTTTTATTTCCAAAATTCAGTGTATTCTTTCAAATTCTTTGACCTTACTGGGGGGGAAAAGGGTGGGTAAGGGAAAGCCTTTTTCCCACCATTTTTTTCCTTCCTAAAACGTTTTTTTTAAAGACCAAAGAAAAAAACCCACTTTTTTCTTTTCTCTCTTTAAACCAAAACTTTCTAATATCTCTTCTTCTTTGACTTCTTAACATACAAGCTTTAAACGCCAATATTAGGTTTACATCCCTCCCTCCATTGGACATTGAGTTCCTTCAGTGGGCCTGAAAGAAGAGCTCTCAGCACCAGCAGTGATTTTGTTCCATCAACACGCCTCTTTCCAATCCAACACGTGTTCACACATTCACACAAAACTGTCCCCATGAAACTAACATTTTGAGATCAGACAGAAAACCTCCCCGTGGCTCCGCCCCTCCATGGCTCCTCCCTCGCATTCACAAGCCCCGCCCACACACGGGAAGTCCGCGAACGGCGTTCTCACGACCACCCAATTCCCAAAGCCGCCGCCCCGCCCCCTCGAAGCTCCGCCCCCGCTCTCAACGCACCGCGGGGGCAGCCCGCCCGGCAGAGGGCGCTGCCGCAGGGCACATCGGGGCGCAGGTAGTGCTCACGCACGACCCGCACGGAGCGGCCTTGCAGGCTCCGCAGCAGCAGCACTTTCTCGGTCCGCAACATCTCCGCGAAAAAGGGGGGGTCCGTCCCGCCTCCCGTTGCCGGGCAGCCCTCCTTCCTGTCCCTCTGATTGGCCGTCGCCGGGAGGGGCTGGGTCTAACAGAAAGGACGCGCGCGGAGGGGCGGGACCGCGCGAAAAGGGCGTCGCCACTTCCGGTACTGTTTCCCGCCAATGTCTGAGGTGAAAACTGGACGTTGTTATCGCCGTCGGCCTTTCAGCGGCCGTCGCGCTCCGAGCGAGTAGCGCGAGTTGTGAGGGCTCCTCATTATTTCGGAGGCGCGAAATAAGCCCTGCTCCGTCCTCCTGCTTCCGCCCGCCATCACGACACCCCTGTGAGGCAGGCCGGGCGGAGCTGGAGACCGGATCTTTCGTCACTTCAACCCCGCAGATTCTCCTTCTTTTACTGCCCCGCCGTTCCTTCAAGAGTTCGATGGGGATTCTTTTTCCTGTTAATTCTCCATAACAACAATCCTGCGAGGTGGGCTGGGCGAACATGAGGCCCCAGCTGCGAAGTCACTGAGGGAGCTTCTGAAGGAGGCTCCGGTCTCCGTCGTGCCAGTTCAATGCCTTCCCCACCGGCCCAGAGGACACCAGGGAGTCCCTGCTTCTCCCCATTCTCAGGCATCCCCTTCACAGGGAGTCCCCCAAATGTCACTTGGAAAACATACCCACCACTCAATGTCAGTCCTTAACAGCTCAACTTGACAAACTACACTCCATGGAGCTGTGTGTACCTAGAGGGAAGTATCTAGTGGGGTATCCCAAGGTTCTGTCTGGGGCCCATTACTCTTCCAGGAGCAATAGCAATAAGACTTATATACTGCTTTTCAAAACTCTGAGCAGTTTACAAATGTTAACAACTCCCCCGCCCCTCAACAATCTGGGTCCTCCTTTTACTGACCTTGGAAGGCTGAGTCAACTTTGAACCTGATGAGACTCGAACTGCTGGCTATGGACAGAGTTAGCCTGCAATGCTGTATTCTAACCATTGGGAAGGAAGGAAGATAGCAATAGCACTCAGACTTATATACCGCTTTACAGAGCCTACGGATCCTATTGCCCCCAACAGTCTCTGTCCTCATTTTACCTACGTCCAGAGGACAGAAGGCTGGGTCAACCCTGAGCCTGGTTAGACTCAAACTGCAGTCAGTCAACAGAAGTAGCCTGCAGTAGAGGATAGAAGGGGAAACCACCAAATTCGCAGATGACGCCAAGTTGGTGGAAATAGCCAACACTCCAGAAAATGGGCTGAAGATTCAGAAGGATCTTAACAGACTTAAAACATGGCAGCTATCCAACAAAAGGCAATTCAGTGGGAGAAAAGTAAGGGTTTACACTTAGGCAAGAAAAAAATACAAATGCATGCTGCATCAATAAAAGGGTAGTTTTAAGAACGTGGGAAGTGTTAAAACTGCCTTATACGGCAAGGTAAGTGTTAGATCTGGGCAACGAGAGAACAGACTGCGGACACGAAGTGACTTAACAGCTCTTTATTAGTAGGAGAAGTGATCCAGCTTGCTCTGTGGCCGGAGGGTTCCCCTTTTATAGTACTCGGGTACGCCTCTCGACCAATCAGAGCGATACCTGTTTCCCGCTGTAGAAGCGGACCAGAGAGGAGACTTCCTCCGATATATGCTAATATCTAACACCCCTCCCCTCTTAGACGGAACATTGCAGTTGGTTATGTAGTCCTTAAGGTATGCTGGAGTCTGCCTTACTCGAGTGGAACGTCGCAGTTCGGGTTGGTTAGGAGTGGTTGCAGGATCGGCTGCTTTCTCAGTTTCAAGTCCGGGGGTTTGCATGCTTTCGTTGTTCGGGTGTTCGGGGGTCTGCTCGCTTTCGTTGCTTGGGGGTTGTTCCGTTTCGCGCTCGACCTCTTGTTCTGTCCTTGGCTCGCAGGTGTCGTAGTTCTCTGTGTTGGGGCTCTCGAGTGGCTGGCTTTGCAATGGCAGGTAGCTCTCGTTCTCTGTTCGTAGATCTGAGTGCGCCAGGCGACCCCGTAGTTGATCGATGTGCCTTTTCCAGTTCCGCCCATCTTCTAGTTCCAACAGATACGATCGTGGACCCGTGATGCCAATGACCCTTGCCGGCATCCACAATGTCCCCCCTGCATAGTTGTGGGCGTATACTGAATCCCCTATGCTAAAACTCCGAATTTTGCTTGTAGAGTCTGGGGGAGCTGTGGCAGAGTAATTTGGGTGAAGACGGTCCAGGTGAGACCGTAGACTGCGGCCCATGAGTAGTTCAGCGGGGCTCCTACCCGTCGTTGCGCTGGGGGTAATGTGTTGGATCAATAGGTAATGGTCAATGCGTGTTTGCCAATCACCTGGACCCATCCTAGCGAGGGCCTCTTTTGCGAATCGCACCATTCTCTCCGCCTGTCCATTTGATGCCGGATGGAATGGCGCGACGAGGGCGTGCCGAATTCCCTGACCTGCTAGATATGTCTCAAATTGCATGGCCGTGAACTGGGGCCCGTTATCGGAGACCAGGAGGTCGGGCAGGCCATGAGTGGCGAAAAGTCGCCGTAGAACCTTAATGACTGCCTCTGCCGTGGTTGAAGTCATTAGGACTACTTCTAGCCATTTCGAGTATGCATCCACAACTATAAGGAAAGTCTGACCTTGGAATGGCCCTGCGAAGTCGATGTGTATTCGCGACCAGGGTGCTTTAGGCTTCTCCCATTCTGTGGCGGGCGCTTCCGGGGGTGCTGGTCTCGATTCCTGGCATGGGTCGCAAGTGGCCACCCATTCCCCTATTTCTTTGTCCATGTTTGGCCACCAAACGTAACTTCTTGCTAACGCCTTCATCCTAACAATCCCCGGGTGCCCAACATGTAATGCATCTAACACATTTCTACGTAACGCATAAGGAATAACAACTCGATCCCCCCACAATAAACAACCTTGTAACACCGAGAGTTCATCCCGTTTCGACCAAAACACTTTGAATTCCGGGCCCACGTTTCCCTTCGGCCACCCCCTCCAAACCCAAGTTAGAACTTGTTTTATTAAACTGTCTTTAGAGGAGAACCTTGCAACGTCGCAGGAAGAAACCGGTCCCGAGTCCAAACAATCAATGAGCAACACCGGTACTTCGGGAGTGGGGTCTGGCAAAAGGTCCGGTAGTGGGCAACGGCTGAGTGCGTCTGCGTGTCCTAGAGTGGAGCCCGGTTGATGAATTAACTTGTAGGAGTACGCAGCCAGGAACACAGTCCACCTGGTCATGCGTGGAGAAAGGGAGACTGGAGTGGGGCGGTTTCCCGCCAAAAGTCCCAACAGCGGTTTGTGATCTGTAATCAGTTCAAAATCGCGGCCGTAGAGGTATTCGTGGAAACGTTTTACTCCAGCTACAGCAGCTAGCGCTTCCCTGTCCATCTGGCTGTAATTCCTCTCGGCCGATGAAAGAGTCCTGGAGTAGAAGGCGATGGGTGCTTCTTTTCCGTCTGGCATCCGGTGGCTGAGGACTGCGCCGACTCCAAAAGGTGATGCGTCGCAGGTCAATACCAGCAGTAGTGTCTGGCTGTATTGGACTAACAGCGAGTCAGTGGTGAGCAGGCGCTTTACTCCGGCAAAAGCTGCTGCTTCGGATCGTCCCCATTTCCATGGTGTGTTCCTCTGGAGTAGACGGTGTAGTGGCTCAGCAACGGTCGCCTTCTGTCTCAGAAAAACGCTGTAGAAGTTAAGTAGTCCGAGGAAGGCCTGCAACTCGGTCTGATTTCGTGGTGTGGGGGCGTCCTGGATCGCCTTAATTTTCTTTGACGTGGGGTGTATTCCCTGACCATCGATTCTATAACCCAGGAATTCTACGCTAGGCACGTTAATTTGGCATTTTTCTTTTTTAAGGCGGAGACCCTTCTCTCTGATTCTGGCCAAAACAGTTCTGACTCTTTTATTTAATTGCTCCTCGTTTGCAGCGGACACTAAGATGTCGTCGAAATAGGGGACGACTCCCGGTATCCCTTGCAAAAGTCGTTCCATGACGCTCTGGAACAAACCTGGAGCAATGCTCACACCGAATTGTAGCCGGTTGCATTTGAATGCTCCTCTATGCGTCACTATGGTTTGGGCCTCCGCTGTGGCGCTATCAACGGGCAACTGCTGGTAAGCTTGTGCCATGTCTAATTTAGCAAATATCTTTCCTGGCCCCAACGAGTGCAATAAGTGCTGTACTACTGGCACAGGATATGCGCTTTGTTGTAATGCGACATTAATTGTGCATTTATAGTCCGTGCAGATGCGGACTGACCCGTCTGACTTAACGGGGGTCACAATGGGAGTTTCCCAACACGCGTGATCCACCGGCTCTAGGATTCCTTGCTTCACTAACTTATCTATCTCCTTATCAATTTTTGGGCGGAGTGCAAAAGGCACTCGTCTCGGCTTAAGTCGGATTGGCGCCACCTTGGGGTCTAAATTAAATGAGATTGGTTTACCCACATACTTACCAAGACCGGGGCTGAACACATCCTCGAACTCCTTAAATATCTGCTCAGCGCTGCTGTTTTCCACGGCGTTGATTCCGGTGACTTCTAACCCCAATGCTTCAAACCAATCTAGTCCAAGAAGGTTCTGTAATGGTGCGCTGGCGACGGTCACGGGCAGCTGGGCTACGATGTCCTTGAAACGGATCTGGAATGTGCCTTGGCCCACGATGGGGACTTGGTTCCCCTGGTAGTCTCGAAGCAGGATGTCTGGAACACGTAGTTGGCTCTTTTTGAGGCTAGGGATAGCCTGTTTCATGGATGCCCATGAAATGATCGTCAGGGACGATCCTGTGTCAACTTCTAGCTCGCAAGGTGAGCCCTCCAAGAGGACTGTGACTTTCAGCTTTTTAGGCCGCTTAGTGTGGACCTGACTTATTGTGGTGAGATACGTTCGCAACTCCTCTCTCTGGGTCAACTCTATCTCCGCATTTGTATCCTGAAGATACTCTCGTTGAGCGTCTTGGTAGAACGCTCTCTCAGCTCTTTGCGAGTAATCTCTCTGGGAATACGCTCGCTCAGCTCTTTGGGGATTTTCTCTCTGGGTAAACACTTGTGGATTTCTCTCTGGGCGCCCTTTTTGATTTCGCCAAGCCCCTGGGTTGGGCTTCTGTTGGCGGTACATGGGTGGCTGCCGTGAGGCAGGGACTTCGCTCGGGCACACTCGTGCGATGTGCCCAAGTTTGTCGCAGTGCGAACAAACAACGTTCCTGAACCGACAGGTAGACCGGGGGTGATTCCCTCCGCAGCTTGCGCAGGGCGGCAAACGGGATCCGGGTCTCCCCCCAGGTCTCACGTGACTGCTCCGCATCAGGTGACTTTCCTCTAGCTCGGGATCCTCGAAGTCTGGAATTGTGTCCTCGTAGTGGACTCTGGTGTGTCTTGGCGCTGGCTGGTTTGTGTTGAACCCGCGTTGAATTGTCTCTGCTGATCTTTCTGCTGCTTCTGAAGCTCTTGCCTCGTCGAGTACAATCTGTAGGCTTAAATCGGTTTTGGCCAACAGCCGTTTTTGTAGGGAAATGTCTCTCAGCCCGCATATGAGTCGATCCATAATCTGTTCGTCCAGGTCTCTGAATCCACAATGTGTGGCTGCTTTTCGTAGAGCTGCAACGTACTGGTTGATAGATTCTCCCGCCTTCTGGTTCCTCGTGTTGAATGCTTGGCGGCAAACGTGGCGGGAAGGTTTTGGCGCGAAATGGGTTTGTAGCGTTTGTTGTAGCGTCGTCCATGATACCGCCTGAATGGGGGTTGGTTCAGAGAGGTCCCTGGCCGTCTCGAAAACTTCTCGGCCGCAGTAGCTCAGGAATATATTTTTCTTTCGAGAGTCCGGTATGCCTGTATATTCGTTTGCTTCGAGAAAACACTCGAACCTGAGCATGTATGATTCCCAATGATCAGCGATTGGGTCGAATGGAGCTGGAGGAGTGTGCATCGCCATTTTCCTTGTTTGAAATTGCCGCGCTGCGGTGTCCTGAGATGGCTGCCGGTATTTCTGCCGATTCCTGGCTGGATCGAATCCGGGGATTCTGAAGTAGCGTACTTCGTCCTATCTGTCTCTCAATCCCACCTTCGTCGCCAATGTTAGATCTGGGCAACGAGAGAACAGACTGCGGACATGAAGTGACTTAACAGCTCTTTATTAGTAGGAGAAGTGATCCAGCTTGCTCTGTGGCCGGAGGGTTCCCCTTTTATAGTACTCGGGTACGCCTCTCGACCAATCAGAGCGATACCTGTTTCCCGCTGTAGCAGCGGACCAGAGAGGAGACTTCCTACGATATATGCTAATATCTAACAGTAAGATCACACTTTGAATACTGCATCCAACTTAGTGCAGCACTTTTCCCCACCACCCCATCAATAAGTTGACCTTGAATCCCCCAGTGATAATTCATGGCTGAGTGGGGACTTGAACCCAGGTCTCTGCACTCTTAGTCCAGCACAAAGAAGTAGGGGACCACCACTTCTCCAAACCTCCTGAGAACAAGACAAGAAGAAATGATGCAAACTAATCAAGGAGACAGAACCAAGCTAGAAACAAGGACACATTTCCTAACAGAATAATTAATCAGTAAAATGACTTGCCTTCAGAAGTTGTTGCGGGTGGTCCCATCACTAGAGGTTTTTAAGAAAAGATTGTCCAGAATGGTATAGTCTCCTGCTTGAGCAGGAGGTTGGACTAGAAGACCTCCAAGGTCCCTTCCAACTCTCTTATGTTGGTCTCTCTTTTTGATCTTGTTCTTCCTTTCCTTTGTCAAAAGAGTACAAGTCCTATGAAATAAATAATGCACAATAGCTGTGAGTTTTATGTATTTTATGAAGCTTTTTAAAATGTGCTTTTATATGCATTTTTCCATGTTTTTAAACGGTTGTCTTATTCTTTATGGTTTATATTTTCTTTTTCATTCTTTGTAAGCTGCCCAGAGTCATATATCAGTGGAGGGTGGCTATATAAATTTGAATTGCTTATTTATTTGGGAAATTTATATAGCTGCCCATCTTACCATATGAGAGTCTGAGTAGCATACATAATTAAAAATATAAAACAGTACAATTTTAAAATTTAGTATTGTTTTTGTTACAAAACAGATTTTAATCTTTAAAATTTTTAAAAAATAAAAATGCAAACTAAGAACAAAAATAATCTTACATTTTATATGTGTCAATAGTCTCTGGTTTAATCTAAAACAACACAACAAAATAATCCAAACCAAAAACATTAAAACCACAAAAATATATTTAATTATATAATTACTACAATTCTTATGTTTTTTTTTCTTTATATAAATAACTCAAAGTGGTGAACATACTGTGAGCATAATGTGAGTTTCATATTGTGTAATCCTACCATTCTGACACATACAGAATAGTAGGTATAAATGTGTAAATGATTCTCAACTACAAAAGAATTAACAAAAAGTTCAATGAGAAAAAGGAAGAGTGCTAGTGAGATATTGAGATGGGTAGGAGCAACTATATCTTTTGTAGGATATGAACTGTCTTTCCGATGAGGGCATCCAGATGAAGTGGAAGGACTACTGAGCCACATCAAAACTACTAATTGCAATTAACTCCCATTTGTGGGCGTGCATTATAGCTAGAAGAGGACAATTACTTTAAGGGAGATTGCTTTAAACATGTGAACATCAGCTCCCAGAATTCCCCAGCCAACATGTTTTAAAGTTGCCAAGGTTGAGAAACACTGGTTTAAATATAAAGTCGAGTAGGAAGTGAAGAGGCAGGGTGTGAAAGTAAGAGGGCTTTTTTTGCAGGAAAGCAAGATCCTGAAAGTGAATAGATAATTAAGAAAATTGTATAAAATCTGAGATTCTTAGACCACCCCTTTCATCAATAGTATAAGAGACTTTAGCTAGAATAAGGCTATGGAAGACAAAAAAAATTAATAGAGGTGGTGCTTACAACCATTTTGTTTAGTGACCGTTCAAAGTAATAGCATTGAAAAAAGTGACATGGCTATTTCTCACACAACTGTTGTAGCATCCCTATGTTCACATTATCAAAATTCAGATGCTTGACAATTGGCATGTATTTTTGGTTGTTGCAGTGTCTCAGAGTCATGTAATCCCATTTTGCGACCTTTTGACTAGCAAAGTCAATGAAAAAGCCAGATTCACTTAACAACCATGTTACTAACTTAACAACTGCATTGATTCACTTAATGGCTGGCAACATAAAATGGGGCAAAATTCACTTAACAATTCCCTTGCTTAGCATGAAAATGTGCTCAATTGTGGTCATAAGTCAAGGACTACCTGTATGTGGCAGCAAGACCATTAAGCACTGATAATCTCGTCTCTTCTCTGCAATACAAAGGCCTTACTTAACAGCTGCCCTGTTTAGCAAGGATCTAAAACTTGACGGCAATGAAAAAGGCAGAGTACCACTGGCCTTTGCATTTATGACTGTCGCAGTGTCCCTGTGCTGATTGACATTTGCTTGCTTCACAACTGGCTGCTGATAAGGAGAGTCAATGGAGAAGCTGACAGTAAAATTGCAAGTCAAGGTCGCACTTTTTGCTTGCCAATCAGGAGGAGTGACTCACTTAACCACCAAATGAGAAGGGATGTAAATCTGTAATCATGTGATATTTTGTATAGCGACCACATTGCTTAGCAGCAGAGTTTCCAGCCCCAAAAGAAATTGGAAGCAAAAATAATACTGCTATGGATTATGGTTATACAATTATGAGTTATATTATAGAGATGGCAATGATGTGACCAAACGTTTTGTAAATCATCTCACAAGTTCTCAAGAAAACAAGCTAGAGTGGTAATGCGAGACATGAAATGCCTTGATTTTAGCTGGAAAATAAACTACTCTCAGATTGAGTGGCCCTACAGATGTCTCACTCGCTGACCATAGTGTTTTTCAGAAGGGGAATTAGAAACGAGAATCCACTATCCTGGACTTAATTCGGACCGAAGAGAGGAGCTGATCAGTAGCCTGATAGTATCAGGTGCCCTGGGAGAAGTGGGCAGGTGGTGTTGATATTCAGACTAAAGAGGGAGAAAAGCTGAGTGGAATTAGCCACAGAGGCAAGCTTCAGTCAGCCTGGGCAAAAGGTATGCAGCCTATTGAAACTTGAAATTCTAAGTGAGAAGTCGAAGAGGGATGGGAGAACATGGGAAAATAGATACAGGCATAAATGATCCCCATAATAGGGGAAAACGAAAAGCTTTTAAGAAGTCTGTGAAATTCACCAAAAAGCAAAAAGATGCATATCAGAAATAGACTCAGCAGGAATCCAAACAGGTAATTTAAGTATGTAAGGTTGGAGTTGGGAGGAATAAGGGTGTTAAAAGAGGTGGGTTTTTTTTGGAGGGGGGTTGTATCTGAAAAGTAATATAACACAGATAGTCCTCACCATAAGACCCCCTACTGGAATTAGAATTTCCATTGCTAAGCAAGTCAATTATAAGAGAGTTGTGCCTGATTTTACAAAGTTTTTTGCCATGGCTGTTAAGCAAATCACTGCTGTTGTTAAACGAGTCATGTGGCCTTTAAGTGAATCCAGCTTCCTACATTGACTTTGCTGGTCAGAAGCTGGCTGGGAAGGTCGCAATTGGCGATCCTATGACCCTGGGAGGCTGCAACCATCGTAACTTCATGCTAGTTGCCAAGCGCCTGAATTCAGATTTTTTTCAGAATTTCATTTTTTAATGTGTGCTAGTGTGTTCCCAGAAAAAAAAGTGACAATAAAGGTGATCTTACCTTATTGGCCTTGGAAATGCTGCAATGATCATCAAGTGTGATGTAGGTCAGTTTTTAGTGCTGTTGTGTAAGTTGGTATTCAGCAGATTCTGAGCAGTTCTGGAGAACCGGTAGAAATTTTGAGTAGTTCAGAGAACCGGCAAATAACACCTCTGGTTGACCCCGCCCCCATCTATTCTCTGCCTCCCGAGTCCCAGCTGATCAGGAGGCAATGGGGATTTTGCAGTTTCCTTCCCTTGCCACGCCCCCCAAAGCCACCCCCCCAAAGCCACCCCCACAGAACCGGTAGTAAGCATGCTTTGAATCCCACCACTGCTGTAGAGCCTTCCTCTTAGAAACAGAATGATCCAGGCAGCTTCTGAGAGAAACCTCCTAGTGGTCAGAACTGTTGAGCAGTGGGACAATCCACCTAAGAGGGTGAGGGACACACACACATACACACACACACACACATGCAGGTGGCACACAGAGCCCTCTGCGGGCAAGCACATCATCGCCACTTGTTCTCTTGGTTTCTGGTGCGCATGAAGACCAGCTGGTCGGCGAACATGCACCCCGGAGCACCAGAAACCCCAAAACCAGCTGTATGTGCGCCAGCCACCTGGTCTTTGGATTTCCAGTGCTCCGGCGCACGCAAACGCACACATGCGTGTTCCATTTTGGGCACTTGGTGCCGAAAAGGTTCCCCATCGCTGGGCTAGATAGTCTTCTGTCCAGGAAGAGTTCCTGGATTCCCAAACTAGCCAAGGAATGATCCAGATCCGTAAGGCCCCCACCAACTCATAGGATACTTTCCTGTGACAGGTAGTCCTCGACTTACAACAGTTCATTTAGTGACCGCTCAAAGTTACAACTGAAAAAAGTGACTCGTGACCAGTTTTCACACTTACGTCCGTTGCTGCATCCCCATGGTCGTGTAATCAAAATTCGAATGCTTGGCAACGGGTCCATATTTATGACGGTCGCAGTGTCCCTGGTCATGTAATCACCTTTTGCGACCATCTCACAAGCAAAGCCAATGAGGGAGCCAGATTCACTTAACAACCTGTATCAGTAACTTAACAACTGCAGTGATTTATTTAACAGCGGCGAGGGAGGTCATAAAATGAGGCAAAATTCACTTGGCGGTCTCATTTAGCAACAGAAACTTTGGGCTCAATTGTGGTTGTAATCGAGGACCACCTGTATTTTTCCCAGAGAGACGGTACTGTTTTATTTCAGCATAAAAGAACTTACTACTCAAACAATGCTGTTAAGAACGAACATAACCGCAGGTTGCTAAAAACAGAGGAATAGACCCAAAGCTGTCATTCTGAATGGATTAGTATCTTCATTTTTGTTGGCATGTCACAGCCGTTGTGATCAATTATTAAGTAAAGAAGGAAAATTTACTGTGATATACACAATTCTGATTTTTCCATATACGTGCAGTTGTAATGTATCAACTTTTGACATTTTAATGACATTTTAATCTGGTAACTCCTTTCATTTTCAGGTTATGTTCATTTACACAGTAGAAGCTCCCATCTCCTTCCCCATGCCAGTCAAGGAAGAAAATGCCTTTCCCTCCATATGGCAAATTAAAAGATATACAGTAGCCCAACTCAAGGAATAAGCCACTAAAAAATAAGACAAAAAAGGTTTATTCTGTATTTTAAATGCTTCTG
This sequence comes from Natrix helvetica, assembly GCF_964273705.1. NCBI lineage: Eukaryota > Metazoa > Chordata > Lepidosauria > Squamata > Natricidae > Natrix > Natrix helvetica. The sequence continues at coordinate 3,255,132 of NC_138556.1, forward strand.
TTTCCAAAATCATGACTCACAGCTGGTCTGTTGCAATCCTACAAATCTTTGCATAGAGGTAAATCCCACCCAGTTAATTCACAGATTTGAAATGGCAATAGAGAGCCATAGATTATCTATAAATATTTTTTTAATTCGTTAAATCATTTAAGTGCATTTGCAAATAGTTTTCAGGGTGTAATTTCCATAACTGGCACTGAGAGTCACTCTTTCCCTAGATCAGTCCTGCTGCTGGAGGAAGCAGAGAGCTTCATTGCCTTTTTGTGACTGTTCCAGTGTCCGGCTGCTTCCTTCAAATTATTTTTTAATAAACCTGTAAGTTCATCTTTTAAAAAAATGCATAAGAAATACAGCTCTATATACATTGTCACAAGCAATGACATATAACCTATTAAATTCTTAGAGATCATCTTCACTCTACTTTTATTTTTGCTTAGTTTTTACTGTTACATATTGGCTAAACAATTCCAACATTATTAAGATTAAATTGCTAAACTCTACTTTTATACATCGTGCAATTTTACACCTGTATAAAAAGAAAAGTTTGGTGACTCGGCAAATATTTGGCAACATCACATTTGTCATTCTGAGATAAATTTGTTGTGCGTTTTAACTAATAAGGGCGTATATTTGTAGCTCAGGGTTGAAATGAGGGGTCCTTGGAGCTCTGAACTTCGTTGTTTTCTTGCAGACATTTCATTATCCAACTAGTTAACATCATCAGTGCTAGGGGGATTTGGAGAGGAAGAGGAGAAGGAGCGGAACTATGAGGGCTTTGGTGCCCTCTGAGCTTGGTTGTTGGTTTTTTTTGCAGATGTTTCATTACCCAAAGTAGGTAACATCATCTAGTGCAGGGGTGTCCAAACTTGGGAACTTTAAGACTTGTGGACTTCAACTCCCAGAATTCCCCAGCCAGCCAACTTTAAGACTTGTGGACTTCAACTCCCAGAATTCCCCAGCCAGCCAACTTTAAGACTTGTGGACTTCAACTTCCAGAATTCCCCAGCCAGCCATGCTGGCTGGGGAATTCTGGGAGTTGAAGTCCACAAGTCTTAAAGTTCCCAAGTTTGGACACCCCTGATCTAGTGCTAGTGTTTTTAAACTTTCCAATCTAGCCTAGAGCTCCACATACATCTTTTTAAATGTCTATATCAACATTTAAATTATAGCCTGTGCACGCCTTACCAGACAATGTGCTCCACCAAATTAAATACTGTAAAACGTATTATATTACAATTAAGTGTATTGTCAAGCTCTTTGGCAACTACCTCAACCCAGAGTAATTCTTCCAAGCAAGATTCTCACAGGGTCTTCTTTAACGCCATCTATCAAGGTGAAAAAGGATTACCAGAATTCTAGAACTGACTTATTCCGGGTGTCGAACTAATTTATTCCCCCGTGCCTTATTGGTGGTGTTTTTCTTAGTTCCTCTCTAATAGCTTTGTTGTGAACCAACAAGGTGGCAATTCTTTTTTCACTGATAACAAAGGAGCAGGTGGCTGTTTACAAAACTGCCTCCCGAATTCTTATCAATTGTTGAACTAAGTAACACACATAATGGGATCCAGCTGTTCATTTTTTTTTAATAATTTCAGAAAAGTGCTTCACAGTTAGCAGAATTGGAAGCCAATACAACACGGGGGGGGGGGGCTCTTTTCTTAAAACCACGTGTTGCATTATTTATCCCATTGCACTATTGTAAAGTAAACTCTTTCAGCAGAATTCTTCTCCTGTATACTGTATCTTAGATTATCCTTTTAGCCACAACTCAGTTTGGCAGGTTAGAGGGTGAGAGAGGCCCAAATCATCCTGGGAGTATATATATATAAAAAAAGAAAACTGGAAACGGGTCACCAACAGCAACTTACCTGTTATATCCAAATAGCTTTTACACTCATTAGTAGTTTTTCTGAAAATTGGCAAAAACCTGAATGGATAGAAGCTGATAGAAGATTTCTGTGTATAGCTAGCCCTCGACTTACAACAATACATTTAGTGACTGTTCAAAGTTACAACGGCATTGAAAAAATGAGTTATGATCGTTTTTCACACTTACGATTGTTGTAGTCACATGATCAAAATTCATACCCTCTGATGTATATTTATGACGATTGCGGTGTCCCGGGGTCATGCGATCCCCTTTTGCGACCTTTTGACAAATAAAGTCAATGGGGAAGCCAGAGTCAATTAACAACCTTCATACTAACTTAACAACTGCAGTGATTCACTTAACAACCGTGTTAAGGTCACAAAATGGGGCAAAACCCATTTAACAACTGTCTGATCTAGTACAATAAATTTTGGGCTCAATTGTGGCCGTAAATCGAGGACTGCCTGTATATGCTGTCATGGAAATCTGACTGCTTTCAAAGGAATCTGAAAATATTCATCACTATTACACCATTTTAATGCGCGTACAGATGAGAAAAATGCTGGTGCAGATTTTTTCCCTTCTATACAGCTTTAAGGTACCCTCCTAAACTTCTTCCCATCTTATCTGTGCAGCATATGATGACTCGAAATAGTTCAATGATGCCACCTGATTTAATTTCTCCCGATAGATGGCTAAAAGGAATTAATCGATTCCAATTTTTTTAGCAGGCCTTTGCAATGTAATTCTTAGCAGCCAAACGAAGTCAAGAGCCTTGTAGTCACAGAACTCTAACCACCCCATAAATATTGGGGCATTCCAACTGGGGTTCCTGCCCAGATAAGGACAGATCTGAAATATCCAGACAATCCAGGCTATCTCGGGTCCCTTGTTCCTTGGATATTGGTAAAATAAGTGTTTAAGCTTATTTTATTCTACAGTCTTACACTAGCATTGTTACAAATTGTAATTTGCCTGTAAGGACAACGTCAGAAAACCAGAATTGCAAACAAAATGTAGGGAGGATCTTTTTCAGAATAATTGGCATATACGGCTCTTTTTATAGCACCATAGAGAGAAACAAAAATGTTTCCATAACCACTTGAAAAGAAATAAAAAGGGGGGGGGGAATCCGCAAAGAAAATGATTTGTAACAATGGTTGAAAAAACTTGTCTTTGTTGACACAGAATAATGTTTAAACTATAGATTGGTCTAAAATCCAGGCAATGTACATGGAGATTTATACAGCTATTTTTATAAAGAATTCCAACTGTTAAAGATTCTTGACTGATAAAATCAGTAACCATAAAGGTAAGACAGCTTCGGCGCATGGACTGTAGCATTTTGTGAACTATACGTAAAAAGTGATCGGAAGAATAAAAGTATTTGCCAGTATTTTTATTTCAGTACCCTGGACAGTTGCCTCCCTGTCCTGCAAACTTCCCATTGTCACAGCTTCATTTTTCTCCAGCCCATAGAGATACCTGGCAGGCTGGATTTCAGATGAATAAAATAATATGCAAAATAGACATATGTTACGATGCCTAATATTGCACGTGCAGAATTTAAATTTTCCTGGTGAATAATTTTTGATTTCGTTAAATTTTTTTTGCACTGTAAACACGCCCCCCTCCCCCAGCACACATCTGTTGTTTGGTTTTTCTTCCGAAAGGCAGGGGGGAAAAATGCAGTTTGTGCTGACAAACTTCTAAGCAAGCAGGTAAAAATGAAATGCTACAAGGATGAGGAGGCGCAGAGGAGACGGCGCGCAGATTCTTTGCTGAGCCGTGTCGCTCTGCTTGCGTTCTCGAAGGAAAGGTTTTTGCCGGTGCAAATGCAAAACAAGCTCTACCAGGACTGAGATTTTGGCAGCCAAAGAACAGGAAGGTCAAACAGCTTGCCAGAGGTCATCCATTGAGTTGAGTGTCTTTGACAGGACAGCAGCCAAATTTCCCACCGTCTCCTTGTCCTGATCTGTTGCCCGTTGGCTGTTTTATGCAGGACCAGGTTCTCTTTTGAGTCGTATTTCTTTCCTCAAGCAAACTATTTTTATAGAGTTTTGCAGTAACTTAATATATCCTGCAATGAAAGTCAGAGGGAGATATTGATGGCCGCCTTAGCATATTTTGGTGCAATGCCAAGAACACCCCTGGGGGAAAGGCAGTTACTCTGCAATGGAGGGGTTCCCACATTCTCAATTCTCCCAGAAAGGTTGTTCCTTATTATTACAATGCGATCATTCAGTACCTTCCATCTTCCCAACCCGCAACAGCACATGTTCAAAAACAGAAGTGAAGGGCATCCATCTTTTACCACAATTTAATCACGGGGCCTGTTAATATGGCCTGCTTAAATAAAACCATCTTACATTGTTTTCAGCACCTGATCTTTGTCAGTGACAAAAGCAACACCAAAGAGGAGCATTTATTTAGAATTAATGAATTCAAATAAATCATCGGTTGACTTTATTAAGTAATCAGTTATTTAATTAAGAATGGAGATGGATGGAGATAGACAGAACTCTTATGAGGGGCATGGTTTTTCCAGACCCTTTTTATCTTCTCTTGCGCCAGTTGAAATAAATGGTAAAGAAAATATACAGGAGACCTTGCACTATTTTTAATATGCTTCTAATCACCTCACTTTTATTAATGTTGGAATTTAAGGATGCCTTTTTCTTTTTCCAGATTCTTTTATTCCGTTTTGTTCATCCACCCTCCTTCTTTGCTGATTGTCTCCTGCGTATCAGATAACAGGGAGGGAAAAAAAAACAACGAAAAATGCCAAACGATATGCTAAAAACAATAGCAGGCATCTAGACTGGTCAACTTGAATGTTAAACTTACTTTGAGTGCATGGCCGATTTTGACCTCGATAAAATTATTCATGCCTGCAAAAGTCCATAACAACATTAAGCACCATTTACTTGCAGGGTTTTCTCATTGTCTTCATTTTTGTGAATTAGCTTTTGTTAGAGTTTGATGGCCAGCACTGCAAACGCAAAACAGAAAGTGCGCAGGAGAGGTATTGCTGTTGTTTTTGAGCACCAAGCATCTGTGGGTCAAAGTAGATCCCCCCTTTCCCCCCCCCCAATAATGCAAACTAGTCGTGTTACGATTTGTCTTCTGGAACCTGAACTGTCATTTCTTGCTATCAAATCTGCTTACTTGACTAAATCCAGCTTTGTTGGTAATTTTCTAACCAATACCTAGGACAGTTTTTGTAATGTACAATTATCTCTTTTTATCTTCACAGCAACTGTGCAAACGTTGAAAAGCAGCAGCTCCCATGTTGCCTGGTGGACTAAAAGGGTTAGAAGACCCCAGCTCCTGGTTTTCTGTGGCTCCCAATGAGGGGTTTTACATTCCTGGTGAGCATTTCATTCTTTGGACCCCTAGACCCGTTTTCAGATCCTTCAAACAGCTGCTCCCGGTGCCATTTCCTCCCTACAGCATACAGGTAGTCCTTGGTTTAAATCGCAATGGCGCCCAAAATTTATGTTCTTAAGCGAGACAGTTAGGTGAATTTTGCCCCATATGACCTTTCTTGCCAGACTTTAAGTGAAACACTGCAGTTGTTAAGTTAGTAAAGCAGTTGTGAAGTGAATCTCCTTTCCCCATTGTCTTTGTTTGTCAGAAGGTCGCAAAACGGGAACATGTGACCCCCAGGATGCTGGAACCGTCATAAATATGAGACAGTTGCCAAAGCATCTGAATTTTGTTCCTGTGACCATAGGGATGCTATGCAACAGTCATAAGCGTGAAAAATAACTTTTTTCAGTGCCGTTGTAACTCTGAACCAGGGTGGGTTGCAGGTGGTATACCCCGGTACAGGCATACGGGAGCCTGCCCGGAGCACCAGTACGGTACGGTGCTCCAGAGGGCCCACCCACCCGCCCGAGCTCCTTACCTGTCCTTTAAGCCTTTGGCACGTCCGCACATGCGCATGGCGTATACGGCGCCTGCGCGATGCTCTGCTGAGCAGCTGGAGCATCACGGAGGCTTGCGGAAGCATCGCAGGCAAGTACGACGCATGTGTGCACAAGCGCTGTGCACATCCATATGGCTAGCGCCAGAGCCGTTCCAACCGTACTGGTTGGAACGGAATCCGGAACCCACCACTGCTCTGAATGGTCACTAAATGAACTGTTGTAAGTCGAGGACTACTTGTATAGAGTAGTTTCAGCTGTTTCAAAGTGCACTGAAAAATGTGACTTAGGAGGAGTCTTCGCACTTACAGCCATCACAGCATCCTGCAGCCACGTGATCAAAATCTGGGCACTTGGCAACCGGAAGATATTTACGTTGGTTGCAAATGCCCCATTTGTGATCTTCCCAGCTGGCTTTGGACAAGCAAAGTCAGAGAAGGAAGCTGGATTCACTTAACAACTGTGTGATTCACTTAGCGACATGCTTAACTGTGGCAAAAAAGGGGGTAAAATTGGGTGTGCCTCACTTAATAGCCACCTTGCTTAGCAATGGAAATTCTGGCCCCCAGTTGTGACCCTAGGTTGAGGACTGCCTGTACTGATCCACCTGTTCTCCCCGAAAATAAGACCTCCCTGGATAATAAGCCTAGTTGGGCTTTTGAGCTCATGCACTAAAATAAGCCCTCCGTGAAAGTATTGCAACACAGCAGCAGCCCTGAGGTGACCACGCTCGCTGCCTCCTGCACCTCAAAAATAATGAGACCTCCCTGAAAATAAGGCCAAGCGCTTATTTCAGGAGTCAAAAGAAAATGAGACCCTGTCTTATTTTTGGAGAAACATGGTAGCTATTTTCATTTACACAGCAACAAGAAATCTGAAACTTTGGTCTGGAACAGGAGTGTCAAATTCGATTTCATGAAGGGCCACATCAGGGTTGTGTTTGACCTCAGGGGCCAGGGTGGACGTGGCCAACATGATGTCATTCGTGTCAGCGGTGCCTGTGGTGGCCCAAGTGTCTGCTAGCAAAAATGAGCTCCCGATGTCCGTTTTCGGCTCAACGGCCTCCTGCAACCCTTTGCCAGCGAAGCACTGTGGCAGAGGTACCACGGACCAGTCGTTCACTGTTTCCAGGGTGGCCCCATGGCACCCTGTGGGTCAGATCTGGCCTGTGGGCCTTGAGTTTGACATCCCTGGTCTAGAAAAAAAAATATTTGGAGACCATTTTATTCTCCATCTCATTTCCTTTGGGTCCTGCGAGAGATTAAATCCCACGGGCACCGATTCAGCAGCTCAAAGCAAGAAGACCGAGGAATCAAATATGTATCTTTTTGATATCTATTATTTTTCCAAGGTTTTGAAAAAGGCTGAATGCGGTGAGAATTTGGAGATAGAAAAATGTCCAGCTGAGGTTTACAGCTTCAGCCTGATTAAAAACCTATACTTATCTGGTGGCAAAATCCAGAGTCATGATGTCTTCGGATCAAAGTGGGTTCTCCCCCCCCCACACTCACATATTCTTTCACTGGGGAGGGGGGAGCAGGAAACCATCTTGGCATCTCTTCTAGGCCATAATGAAGACAGATGGTTCACCTGGCACCCTCTCCTTCCTGCCTTCTGTCTGCGGACAAGCAGATGATGAGCAAGGAGGGGGCATGGAAGCAGGTCACTCACCCACCCCCACCCCACACAGACAGTTTGATCTCCCCTGGGGGGGGGGGTGCCCTGAAGGGAAGGAAAAAGAAAACAGGAGGCAGAAAAGCCGAAGTTTGTGCCAAAAGGAGACGTCATTATGAAGTGTAGTGTAAAATGGAGACTTGCTTTTCTGTGCCGCTGCCACTTTTTAAGCCACTTTCTTCCCGTCTAGCCAGGAATCTGCTCTCCACGTTTAGAAGCACAAAAGAGCCACTTCCGAGAGTTTATGCACCTTTTATTACATTAGAAATAATGTAAGCCCTTTCCCATTTAAGGTTTTACTCAGTGCAAGTCTAATCTTTGGACATTCTGCTGGGTCCAGAGAGCTGGGTATAAAAGTAGATCTCGCACAACTGGCTTGGAGAGGGTGACTGCCTTCAGATCTGGAACATATTCATCATCGCTAAAAATCATGGAAGAAAAGAACGATTGGGAGAAAAAAAATGAACTCTGGAATGACCTTGAATTTCAAACCATAGGAAACTCTCTTTTTTCCCCCCTTTGTTCCCATTGTAAGTTATTTTGATGAGTCAAGCCGTGCCTCATCATCACAACAATGAGGTTGGAAGGGACCTTGGAGGTCTTCTAGTCCAACCCCCTGCTCAAGCAGGGAACCCTATCTTTTCAAACAAATTGTTGTCCAATGCAGTGATGTGCAGTCAGGGGAGGCAGAGGAGGCACAGACTCACCACTGTCATCATGAAAAGAAAAGAAAATGTAAAAGGAAAAAGGCGAGAGCTGAGGTCAGGCTGAGCTAGTTGCTGCCTCACCGTGGATGACTCTGCTTAACTGTTTAAAAAAGCCTCTAAAAAAGCGCCCTCTACTATGAGGCAGGAGAACTGCATGCCTCATCTAGTCTGACGTTAGGTGTTTTATGATCACTCTAGCAGAGTTAAGCAAGGGTTAAAAGCCTAAAAATTCCTGACGTAAGTGAGGCACGCAGTTCTCCTGCTTCATAATAGAGGGCGCTCGTTTGGGTGGGGTTTCTTCAGAGGACCCGAGGCAAGAGCAGAGTTGAAATCCTCTCTGAAACAACTGGAAAAGGTACATGTGGATCGGAGGGAGGGGGAGGAATTCAAACTTCAAAGTGTAGTTTGATTGCAGGCAGAGCCACGTTGCCTTTTCAAACCTGTAATCAGTGAAGCTGGGCTGGATCCTTCCGAGGCTGGGGGAAAGTGTTTGTAGTCCATTCCAACTTCTGTGTGTGTGTGTGTGTGTGTTTGAGAGAGGGGGGAGGGTGGGAGAGAGGGAGGAAGGAGGGTAAGGGAGAGGAAAAAGAAAAAGAAAGAGATAAACTTCTTTCGCAAAGGAGAAAAACACATGCTGTCGCTTTAAATCAGAACTGAGCATGCCTGGCTGTGAAATTCTGGGAGTTAAAGTCCACAAGTCTAAAAAAATTTGAAACCCACCACTGGGTCAGTGCCTCACCAGCCATAAACCTCACTGCACGTCACTGGTCCAATGTCTTCTTAAAAGTCATCGTTTGCTTGATGGGTTTCTTGCCCATTGCATTTTTTTTCTGATTGGACTTTGAGACTGGAACACACACAATCTTGAGTCCTCCATCTTCCCTGCCAGCCATGCTTCCTGTGAGCCAATGCAGGAGATGCTTAATATTATCTTGAAAAGTGTGATTCCGTGCTACGCGGGCTTGCTATCATTTTAAACTGGGTGAAAATATTGGGAATTTTGGCAGCATGTTATGGCACCAAATGGCCTCCTTGGGCTTCGCTCTTATCTTCTAAGAATTCCTATGTGGAACCCAGGCAATCTTGAAAAAAAAGTAACGTTAGAGAGTGGTGACTGTTTAAAAAAAAACCCATAATTTTTAAATTTCTAATTAAAAAAAATCAGTAAGAGGAGCAGGGAGTCTGGTAGAAGGAATCAACAAACCAAATTGATGCCACTGGGCACTTCCTACCCTGTTTCCCCCCCAAAATAAGACCTCCCTGGATAATAAGCCCTCCCCAAAAATATTGCAACCCAGCGGCAGCCATGAGGTGACCATATTGGCCATTTCCTGCAGCTCAAAAATAACAAGATCTCCCCAAAAATAAGGCCAAGTGCTTATTTCGGGGGTCAACAGAAAATAAGACCCTCTCTTATTTTGGGGGAAACACGGTAGAAAAAATTAGTCCTATAAACTAAAAAGTACAGTATTGTAGGGTTGTTGTTTTTGTTTGCAAAGAATGAAAATAGGTCTTAATAAAAAGTCTGCTGATTTGTTAGGGATTCTAGATTCTTCCTTCAAGCTCTTCCCTGAATTCTTTTAGTCTGGAGAATCCTGTCTCAAATTTCAGCAAAGATGATGGACAAAGCTGGGAACGATACCACCATTGGACATCCCCTGAGGAGCCCCCATGTTGTGGGTTTCTGACTGCTCTTTCACTCCTGCCCTAAATTTTAGATTTACTCCTTAACGCTTCTAGGAAAACAGTGGAAGTGCTGCTCTTTGTGAAACAATCCGGAATCACTGCAGCAAATTAACTCAACCTTCCTCAGTCTGGGGTTGGATTGCAGCTGCCGGAGTCTTCAGACAGTTAATCCAACCTCTGTCAGGCTTATTGGCAGCTGCCTAAAAGTGAGCCCTTTCCATGCGTCATGCTCACGGTTTTCTTTAGCAAGATTTATTGAAAGGGATGGCACGGGGGTTGCAAGAATGTGAAGAGCTGAACTGTTTCTCATTAGAACTAATCTCTTCCCATATATGTTATGGCAAGACTCTATGTTTCTCTTTCTGGATGGATTGGCAAGGACTTTTCACCAAGCTGGCAGCTGACTGTTTCTATAACCGCCTCCTGAATCTTTATCGGTCTTACATCCCTGGCAAGTCCAGGATGGAGGCTGATCACCTTGATCAATTATTCCTCAAAGCTTTCCAATTTTGATAAGTTCCCCTTTTTCCCCCTACTCAGGCAAAAATTGAGTGAAATCAGCTAAATGGAGAGCAGAGTTTTGCACTGAGACTCGGCACCTAAATCTAATATAAGTTATTTGATTTGAGTTCCTTGGATTAGTAAGGAGAGATTAGCTGTGAAGGAGACCAGATTGTTATTCAGCATTATTAATGATGTTGCCTATTCTTAGATTCCCCCAAACTAGAAAACTAATACATTTTGCTTAGTGGAGGGAAGGGGTGCGGTGGGGGAGAAGCAGGGAGTAATCTAACAAATATATAAATTCTTTAAAGTATTTAATATGTGTTAAGAAGACAGCATGATAAATTCAATATTGAAAAGCAATATCAGGTTTACAATTATTTGCCATTTATCATCGCTGATTGTGCAGACAGTATCTTATAGAGAAGGATAAAGCGATTCATAAAGAGGATTCCGGTGGAGAAGAAAGAAAATAAAAACGGGAGAAGACAGATGCAATCTACCCATCTCTTTGCTACCATTTTCACCAAACCATTATTTGTTCTTCCAAAAAACAAACGGTGTCTGGATTTTGTGTGTGTCTCTGTGTGTCTGTGTAATTGCTTGCACTTGGATATTCGAGATATGATAAATTTATTAAGGATGGTCCAGGCACATTTTCTGAATAGTGCCCTGACGGCACTATTTTTTCTCCAAAGATCTGATTTTCCATTTTCAAAGGTACCGTAAACAGAGAGAGCTGAGGTTGCTTACAATGAAGAAGGCAATCTCTCTCTGTCTCTGTCTCTCTCTCACACACACACACATGACCTTGCAGAAGAAAATTCTGTTTCTAATTCATCTGTCATGTTTTTAGAAATGACTCGTTAAAAGTTGCCTCGCTGGTGTAAATTTGCGGCTGACTGAAAGGGCATACGTGTTAAACCACTGCATGCGAAGTCCTGTTAGTTTTCCAAATCATGTACGCTGAATCTTTGTGGCTTGAAAAGGAGGGTTTATTGCTTTATGTGACACAAGAACAGAGCATACAGAATAACACAGCTGGAAGGGATATTGGAGGTCTTCTAGTCCAACCCCCCTGCTCAAACTGGGAGACCCTACCGGACAAATGGCTGTCCAGTCTCTTCTTAAAAGCCTCCAGTGATGAAGCACCTACAACTTCTGAAGGGAAACCATTCCACTGATTGACTGTTCTCATTGTCAGGAAGTTTCTCCTTAGTTCTAGGTTGATACTTTTTGTCCTGCCTTCAGGGGCTTTGGAGAATAATTTGACCCCCTCTTCTTTGGGACAGCCCCTCAAATATTGGAAGACCACTATCATGTCACCCCTGGTTCTTCTCTTCGTTGGCCCCTAGACACAATTCAATTCAATGAACGTCAATTGTTCATGTCTTAGTCTACAGAAAATTTGGGAATCTGAACTGCATCTGCACATAGCTACCTAAAATACATGTGATGTGGATGTACATGTCCCTATGTAGAACAGGCACATAAATCAAATTGGTGGCCACAATTGCCCGATCAAAGCCATGCCCTCTTTTTAAGCGCTTCTAGACAGCATACTAAAAAGCAGAGCTTCACCCTGCCAACCAAAGTGTGCCGAGTCAAGACTATGGTTTTCCAAGTTGCAATGGATGGCTGTGAAGATTGGACCATAAGGAAGGTAGAGCGCCAAAGAATTGAGGCCTTTGAACTCTGGGGCTGGAGAAGACTCCTGTGATTCCCTTGGACTGCAAAGCGATCCAACCGGTCAGTCCTAGAGGAGATCAACCCTGACTGCTCTTTAGAAGGCCAGATCCTGAAGAAGAACCTCAAATACTTTGGCCACCTAATGAGAAGGAAGGACTGAATGGAGAAGAGCCTCATGCTGGGAAAGATGGAGGGCAAAAGAAGAAGGGGATGACAGAGAATGAGCTGGCTGTCTGGAGTCACTGAAGCAGTCAGCTTGAGCTTCAATGGACTCCGGTGGATGGTAGAGGACAGGAAGGCCTGGAGGAACGTTGTCCAAGGGGTTGCGATGAGTCAGACATGACTTCACAACTAACAACAAAAAGAGGGCTTTGATTATGCAGTTGTGGCTGCCATTTGACTTTTTTTGATACTCACACACACCTTGTTTTCCCCAGGGTTGAAACTGAAGAATTAGCCAGGAGATTGCTCTTGGCACTTACAACATATTTCTTACAGCCCAATGATAGATTTCCTTGCCTGGAAATGTTCCATGAAACTTCCTCAGTAATAAGTGTGCTTAGAATCAGGGCCAAACCATCACTCTGTTGACACCATGTTAAGCCACAACGGGTTGCGTTTGTGTTTCCCTGAGCCCAGCCAATTGAAGTTTATTTAACAAAGGAATAACAAGCTCCCATCCAGCCCAAGACGTGAACCCTGCCAGGGTTTTGATGGAGTAATTTAGCATATTTTGGAAACTGCCGTTTCGATCAACTGTGGGGAAGGAATCAGCCCAGCTAGTAGATTTTATATTTTTTCCTCCATGAGTAGAAATGGATTTTGATCGCAAAGGGTTCCAGGAAGGAAGGGTTAAGCTTTGCTGCACTTAGCCTAAGACCCTGTTCCTCTTCTCAGCAAAAATAACCATCCTGATTTCCCAGAAGTATTACAATGTGCCTGCTAAAGGGGAGATATTTTTTTCCCTTCTTTGGGTCATTTTCTGGAGCAAGTATTGATTGCTGATCAGTAGATTATTGAAGCCTTAATTTTAGATGCTGTGCTACAGCAAATGCCAAATGGGTGCATGGAGATTTTGTGATCCAAGGGTTTAAAACAATGGCTGCGTTTGCAAGAAATCTTGCAGAAAAAGCTAATCCCTGCAATAGCACAAACTGCTCAGCTGGTATTTAAACTTGGTTTCCTTGTGTGGTGCTTAGCAGGTGGGGCAAACTCCAAACCGTCTAATTCATTTGGGATTCACTGCGTCCTGCTACCCGGAGCATGGGTTAATCCAGCCACCAAGTTAAATGTATTATACGAACCTCTAGCCGACATGACTGGGTCATTTGAGACAGCCACGGCTAGTTGATCTTAGGTCTACCATCCCAGCTTTATCATACAGCTGCCGCATAACCACAATCTTTGGCTCCTCCTTCAAACTTTCTGCTTGGCAAAGGCCAAGCAGAAGGAAAGAAAAAAGGAAAGAAAAAAAGAAGGAAAAGAAAGAAAGAAAACAAACCGAACCAAAGATGCTACCCCTAAGAGAATAGAAAACCTAAGCCCCAATCCATATTGGAGTACAAGTAGTCCTTGACTTACAACAATTCATTTAGAGACTGTTCAGAGTTACAATGGCGCTGAAAAGAGTGGCTTATGACCGTTTTCCACACTTGCGACCATCGCTGCATCCCTGTGGTCATGTGAGCAAAGTCCAGACGCTTGCCAAGTGACTCACATTTATGACGGTTGCAGTGTCCTGGGAGTGGTGGTGTCATGTGATTCCCCTTTTGACAAGCAAAATCCACGGGGAAGCCAGATTCACTCAACAGCCGTGTCACTAACTGAACAACTGCAAGGATTCACTAAACAATTGTGGCAAGGAAGGTCGTAAAAGGGGGGCAAAACTCGCTTAAACCGCCTCACTTAGCAGCAACATTTTTGGTTTCGTTGTGGTCGTAAGTCGAGGACTACCTGTATTATTGCAAGCTTTTAAATTCTCCAGAAGTCCTTAGATCTTTTAAAGCAGAGGTCTTCACTTCACTTTACTTTACTTTATTTGGATTTTTATACCGCCCCCTCTCCCCAAAGGGACTCGGGGCGGTGTACAGTCAGATAAAACACATAAATAAATAGAAAGTACAAACATAATTACATACTCAGTACCTAAAAGAGGAGGCAATAAGAAACTGTACATAAAGCAAAGCAGCTAAAAACAGTATTTAAATAACCCTAAAAATACCCAATTAAAATATCTGCCAGGAGGTAGAATAAGACTATGAATGGGCCAGGCCGGCTAAACGGAACAGGTGAGTCTTCAGTTTTTGTCGGAAGGAGCGGAAGTCGGTGGTGGTTCTGATATCGGGGGGGAGGTCATTCCAGAGGGTTGGGCCCCTCACAGAGAAGGCTCTACTCCTAGGCGCCGCCCGTTGGCATTGCTTAGTGGACAGCACCAGGAGGAGTCCTTCCCTGTGAGAGCGAATCGGTCGCAGGGAAGTGTGTGGTAGGATGCGATCCCGCAAGTACCTAGGTCCTGAGCCATGGAGCGCTTTAAAGATGGTAATTAACACCTTGAAACGCACCCGAAAGACCACAGGCAGCCAGTGCAGCTCACGCAGGAGCGGTGTTACGTGGGAGTACCTAGTACTCCCCATAATAGCCCGCGCGGCTGCGTTCTGGACTAGCTGCAGTCTTCGAGCGCGTCCCAAGGGAAGCCCCATGTAGAGGGCATTGCAGTAGTCCAGCCGAGACGTCACCAGTGCATGAGTGACCGTGCGTAGGGCATCCCGGTCCAGTAGGGGGCGCAATTGGCGCACCAGGTGAACCTGGTGGAACGCCCCCCTTGCCACGGCTGCCACATGGTCGTCCATTGACAGCCGGGCATCTAGGAGGACGCCCAAATTGCGCGCCCGTTCCACAGGGGGCAATTGCTCGCCCCCTATGGTCAGTGATGGAATCAACTGACTGAACCGGGGTGCCGGTAGCCACAGCCACTCAAACTTGGCAACTTATAAGACTTGTGGTCTTCAACTCTCAGAATTCTCCAACCAGCTCTGCTGGGAGTTAAAGTCCACAAGTCTTAAAGTTGCCAAGTTTGGGGACCCCTGTTTTAAAGCCTATATGGAAACCAAAAGGAAAGGAACTCTCTTTAATTCCTCCTCCTCCTCCCCTCCCTTCCCATGATGGGACTCTTTCAAGGTTAGAACATCTGCAGAAATGTTTCCCCGTCTATTAAATCTTAGTGGTGGGCTGTGAAAGTCTTTCCTGAATGAGATCTTTCAGGTTGCAGAGATTCAGAAAGATGCCCTTGAGATAACCTTGTCCGACACACAGCCAGTGCAAAATATTCCAAGTGGCTCTCCGTAAGCAACCAAATAGCTGCCTCATGCACCAGCTGAAGCTCCCCCCCCCTCCCCAGTGTAGCACAGTAGTTTCATATATAAATGCAGCCAAGCAGTGGGAGCCATAGCAAAATTGCTTTTTAAAAAGGTATTTAAAGAGGTGCTTGGGGCCATGGTCTGAATTTTGGTTGTGAATCCAACAACACTGTCAAATAATTTACTAAGACTGCATTACCATTATTCTTCTCTTCCTTCCTAGTTCTTATTTCTTCCCACTTATAACCATGTTGCTTGTATCTTTACAATTTATATTGTTTTATTTGTTTCCTAGTATGCTTTGATTGCTTATTAGTAACCTATGACCATCACTAAGTGTTGTATCTTATGGTTCTTGATGAATGTATTCTATTTTATTTTTCTTTACGTCCGCTGAGAGCATCTGCACCAAAGACAAATTCCTTGTGTGTCCAATCACACTTGGCCAATAAAGAATTCTATTCAATTCTATTCAATTCTATTCAATTCTATTCAATTCTTCTATATTCTATTCTACATTCTCTATTCTATTCTCCATTCTATTCCTATTCCTATTCCTCTCCCTATCCTATCCTATTCTATTTCCTCTGGCCGAGGAAACAAAGGCTCCTAAAAGCTAATACATTTATTATTCCAGAAGTTTTTGTTCTGTGTAATTCCTTAAATTATGGATACCCTTGAAAGGTGTCAGTCTTTAACAAGATGCTTCCCCCCCCCCCCCCAATAGATTAAATGCCTTGCCCCAAGAAGAGCCTAACATGGCAGAAGGCTGAGAAAATGGTTTTGGCAAACTCTGGGGGCATCCCACCGGCTCCTGATAATGGAATATCTCCCATGCTGCTTCACATCTCACCTTGAAGAATTGGGGATGAGGCGTCATTGTGATGCAACTCAAGAATTCTTGTTGTTGGAGAGACTTTTTAAAGAAGGAAGATCGGAGTTGCTTTCTACTCTCTTTCTCACCCCTAGCAGGAAAGGAGAGGAAGATATTATAGGAGATATGATATAGGATATGTGAGATCAGGCTTCTTTTAACCTCGCATGTAGAGGGCCGTAATTTGGACCTATCCTGGTTTAATCCAAGGGGAGAATCCAGCATAAAGGTCTCATATCTGTGGAGTCTTTGATGCTCTTTAAGGTTATTTGTTGGCTTGCAGAGGTTAACCGGTCGTGCCCTGATGATGCATTGATGGAGCACTGATGATATTACCTAGCTGGGTCATGAAATGTCTGCAAGAAAACAACCAAGCTCAGAGAGCACCAAGGAAGTCAAATTTCTCCTCTTCCTCCCCTCCTCCTTTCTGCAAATCTCACTCCCTTCTAGCACTGGTGATGTTACCTCATCTGGTAATGAAATGTCTACAAGAGAACAACCAAACTCCAAGAGCCCAGAGGTCCTCACAATTCAACTCTGAGTTTCAGAGAGTCTCTTCTCTTCTCCCCCCCTCCCCCCTCTCCTGCCCTCCCCTCACGAGAGGGCAGGACAAGACACAATGGTTGGAAACTAACCAGAGAAAGAAACAACCTGGAATTAAGAAGAAACTTCCTAACAATGAGGATAATTAACCAGTGGAACAGCTTGCCTCCAGAAATCGTGGGCACTTCATCACTGAATGTTTTTAAGAAGAGTCGAGACGTTCACTTATCTAAATTGATATAGGTTCTACTGCTTGAGCAGGGGGCTGGACTAGAAGACCTCCAAGGTCCCTTCCAGCTCTATTTTATTGGTTCCCTATCGTTTCCCCTGGAGCGGGAGAGCACTTTGAAGTCAAAAACCTGCTCAGAGAAAGGACTGAGCTTTTGCCATATGCAAAGCCTCCCTCATTGCCCACCAGAGTCACCTCTCCTCTTAGCTAAAGCACCGAGTGTTGATTTCCCAGGAGGAAAGAAGGAGAAGAAGAAGAAGAGGAGAGAGGCTACTTGTTAAGAAGAGGCCAGAGCTTGGCTGCATTTTTACGAGATCCTTTTTCTTGAGTTTTTCAACCTTCTCTTCAACAGCTTGGCGTGGGCCACCTCTCTTTTTTACACCCGCTTCCCTTTCTCATTGTAGTAATTTTATTCCTTTGTATACCTAAATTGCCATTTGTATATACTGCTGTATGATTATTAGATAAAGGGCAAACCAAATATTTTTAAATAAATAATGCTTTCCCCCCACAGTGCTCTTATTGTCAGGAATAGATTTTGCTTAGATTGAGATAATTGTTACCTATTTTTAAATAAATATGCTCCAAATGTTCTAAAAGCATTGAGTAAAGAACAGCTTCTCTGCTTTATTCTCTTTCTACCACTTTTGGAAGGGGTTGTAACTTAAAAAAAAACCTTGGGGAGGGGGGGGAGAAAGCAAAATCTCTCACCACAAGTACTCTTCTCCTAGATCTGCATTTGTTTTTAATATTCTAATGCAAATAATAAAGAAAAGCAATTAGGCTTGCTCTTGTTTATTCAATAAGCCATTGCTAAATTTCAATCAATATTCAATGGTTTTCCATCCTGGCTCTAATTTAATCAGCAGTCACTTATTTATTATTAATGTTATGAGTTAAGAAGTTTTGTGTTTTTGTTTTCCAAGGGGAAGATAATTAAAAGTCTTCCACCAAACCCAGTGCCCAAAACTTGCTTTAAACCCAGGAACAAGGCAGAGGGACCACAAGGACAGAGGCCACCAGCAAACCGTGGCAACATTTGTGATCAATTCTCCTGGCTGGATTGATCAAGCCACCAGTGGCAGAAATTACCTCTCTTGTTCCACCGACTTCCTGGGTGCTTCATTCATCTTCTAGAGAGTCAGATCTATAAGGCGAATCCTGCATGGATCTAGTGATCGTGCCTTGCCTGCTGGTTTCTCACTCGAGCCTTGTGTCTATCAGACAGGCAGAATTTGGGGATCAGTAAAAAGGAAGGTGGGGGAAGGGGGAACGCTGATTTTTTGGGGTGCATGCAAGCAGAGAGGCAGCCGGGATTAAACTCAGCCATGTGTGTGTGTGTGTGTGTGTCAAGGATGGGCGCCAACCCTACAGCCGACGGGCATTTTCACTGCCGAGTGTGGAAAAGTGTGAACAAAAAGTCAGACATTTAGTAAAAAGCGCCTGTCCGGAGGGGAGGGGGAGAGAGAGAAAGAGGGGAGTCGGCAGAGAAAGGGGCCACGGGGCAACAGCTTCTCCCCGCAGTCCAAAGAAGCAAAGCAACCCCCCCCCCCCACGCCCAGAAGAGGAATCAGGACGGCGTGGCTCTTATCTGTAGCTTTGCTCCAAGCGCCAGGTAGACTGCTCCTGTCGGTGGAAGCCCTACCATCGGGGCATTTCTTTCCCAGAGGCCCCGTTCTCCCCTGCCACGAGCGCATTTCCTTGGGGGGAGGATGGAAGCACGGTTGCCCGCCTCCCCCAAGCCCTCGAACCCCGTCCTCTCCCTCCCATGGGTGCCGAGGAAATCCGGACGACCGCTGGAAGGCGAGCTTTCGGCTGCCTTCCCGGGGCGGCAGGAGGGAGCGGCGGCGGCGTGGGGGTCGCGCGTGGGAAAGGCAGGTCCGGGGCTCGCGGCTCCGGCCGCCTCCTGGCCAAACTTCTGCTCCGCAAAGCGGCGGAAGGTCTCGCCACTCGCGCGACCGCCCGTCCTTGTCGCAGGACTTAATCATTTATTACCTGCAGTCTCCGGCACGGCCGAGGCCGCCGGCTGCAAGCGCTCCTCCCCGGCGGGCGGGCGGGCGGGCGGCGGCGCTCTGCAGACGCTCAGAGGCGCTGTCCCCCGGAGGCGGGGGCGGTGCTGGGCCGGGCCAGCTCGGAGTCCCCGCCCCGCCGGGCCGCCCCGTCCTGCTGGGAGGCGGGTTTAAGGCGCTCGGGCGGCTGCTGCAACTTTCCCAGCGAGCCGACCAGGCGCCGGGAAGGACCAGCGAGCCCCAACCGGCGGCCGCCCCCAGCCTCTCCCGACCTCGCCAGCGGCTCCTGCGGCGGCGGCTGCTGCTCCGGTCCCCCCTGCTGGCTCAGTCCGGCCCCGCGCATCTTCTCCGCTGCTCTCGCCGGCTCCCAGCCAGGTAAGCGCCGAGTCTCTGAGCGCGTGCAGAGTTCCGCTTCCTTACGCGCGAGGCCGGCCGGCCTGAAAGCGCAGACCTGGCCGGTCTTGCGGTCTTTGGGGAAGGTGAGGCGGAAGAAAGGAGGGGACAGACAAAGAGAGAGGGGGCAGCCTTTCCCTTCCTTTCCCAGCTGGGCTCATTTTTCCGCTGTCAAGTTCCTAGTCCCTGGTGAGGCTCTCTCTCTTCCGCGCCTGCCCTGCCCTGTCCTTGCCGGAGGGTGACGCTCCCCACCCCCAGGTTGGCTGAATGGCGGATCGCGGGAAGCCCAGAAGGGGATGCTAGCTTCGCCGTCACCTGGTGCCCGCAAGAAGCGGGAGAGGATCCCCCTTGGAGTCCCGACGGATGTCTGAGGAGGGGGGCTCCACCAGCCGGGATTCCCCGCTGAACTGCCTGTGCCCCCTCCCCAAATCTTGAGTTAATTTCTCTGCTGGCTTGACTTTCCTTCCAGCCTCTCCCCCCCCCTCCCCAAAGAAAACTGCATTGGGAAAAAGAGCTTCCCCCCTTTAAACCCCTCCAAAGAAGAAAAACCTTCCCAGTTGCTGCCCCTTTTCAGGACTGTCCCCCCCCCCTCCCCAAATACACCTGGGGAGATTTTACTCCCCCCCCCAGTGCCTCTGACCGTGTGCGGGGAGGTTGTGCGGGGCCCCCTTTTGTTTGTTAGATGCTTGTTAAAGATGAACTTCTGCTCGCCCCCCCCCAAAAACGCCTACTAATTCCCTGCGGTTTCGGGGCTCCCGGGTCATCCAGGCGGCCCCCGCGCGTGATAAATGGGTTTTTTTGGGGGGGGGGGAGAGCGGGGGACAATGCGGGCGTGCTGGCCTCTAGCAAGGAGGGGCGGGAGTTGGGTGGCAGAGCCCGCTGGGAACGCGGTGCGGGGTGCGGGGGGAAGAGACGGGGGTCTTTGCAAATGACAGCCTGCTGGCTCGCGGCTCTCCAAAGCGCATTGCAAAATCTGCGCCCGTTTCGTATCTGCAGAGCCTTATCCAGATTCCGGGGGGTGGGGGGGATTCTGAGCTTGGCTTTTAATTGTTTTGCCTGCTCAGATGCCAAGGTGAACCCAAATCCTGGCCGTCAAAGGCTTGAACTTGCCGCCTCTTAGCTAACCGAGAGCCGTCCTGCTAAGTGACTGGGAAGACCCCCGCTGCTGCTTCTTCTGTGACCCTAAATCCGAGCTCTTTCACTCTTAAAGTTTGCTCTGGAGGTTGTTGAGAAGGGAGCTGGCATCCCACTTGCTCCTTCCTAGATGGGACCCACAGCATGCGGTCTGATGGGGGGACGGAACCGATAGATGTCAGGGGGCGAGAGGCCGTCACTCCAATAAACCGGGCCCCATGCTACCACCTAGGGCTTTTGGGTTGAATGGAGCCCACCTTGAAGGAGGCAGACCTTTCCCCCCATACGTGAGCGTGCAAAATTACCTTCAAAAATGACTTAGTTGAGCAAAAATCTCCAAGTCAGCATTGGTTAGCATCTCTGAGTCCCTGGAAGTAACTCTGCTTCCTGAATAGCCCACAAAAAATATGCCTGATTTCCTTTAACTGCGCTCCTCTTAACTTAGGGAGATTAATTGGGTGACTTTATTTTCTTGTTTGTTACTGACAACCTACTCTACTTGCTACTGAGGTTCTTCTTAACAGGCTGCTGTGCTGAGACCGAATTTTTTTTTAAAAAACGTGTCATTCACACATCCTCAGGACTGTCTTTAGAAGGAGTCACGGCTCTGGCTTGTACATCCACCAACCTGTTGTACTTTTAATGAAATTTTAATTTGCCTGCCTCTGTAGAAGAGACTTGGGTGCAGAGTTAACTGGATTAATGATGAATAGTGAAGACCAAGAGAACGGGAGAAAGCTTTGGCATAAGCCCAGGTGTTCTCCTGGGAAAATGTTGTTCCTCTGAAAATGTATGTTACAAGGGCTAGCAGATACAACTCGTGCTTTGTCTCATGAGCTGGAAGGATGCGTGTTGAATGCTACTTGCCTGCTGTATAGGTGGATGGTAAGGTTAGGGAATAATTTATACCTTTTAGAGGACTATTCAGATTGAGTCTCAGAAATTCTGCTTGTAGCGCATCCTTTTATGGCTAAATACTTGGGAAAGTTTGTTTGCTCATTGCTGCTCATTTGCAGAGGCATGTTGTAAAAGGAAAATGGAAAGTAATTCAATTTGAGTAATTCGAAGTAATTTTCAGAATAAATAAATATTTGTTTCATGATTGCTCCAAGAAAAATCAAATTAAAGCTGAACAAATTCCACTTAATTTAAATTAGCAGAGAGATTTTTAAATTTTAATTTTAACTCTGAAGGTAGAAAACAAATAACTCTCTCTCTGGCTTTCCTTCCAAATCTATGTTTTTAGCTTGAAGAATGTTTCAAGCCCCCACCTTTTCTTTCTTTCTTCTTTTAAAAAAAGTCCCATTAGAGCAATTTTGCTTTACAAATTCATTTTGCATTATGTTTTAAGCTGTCGTTATTGTTCTGTGTCTTAAAGCCAACTTGCTACTCAGCAAAATTATGATTTCTTGACATGAGGCACTTTCTAAAGGGAGTGAATAGAGCTTTTAAAAGCAATTTGTGCCGGCTGTTTTTCCCTGTGAAAAGGTTAAATGAACCCTCCTCTAAATGTTTGAAATGTTTTCTGAATTATTGCAAAGTCTACGGTCTGGCGGTTGTTTCTTGAGTATCATTTCACAGGTTCCTTAGTTGCTTTGAAACTTTCAACAAGCTGCAAAGGCAGGCAGAGGCTGCCAGGGAAAACATGCTCAAATTCCCGGAGATCATTCATTTTATGAAGCTGAGCCAGATCACATAATAAAAGCTCCGAGATGGGTTGTATCACGGTTATTTTGACTAAGAGCTTTGAATGGGGAGGAATTTCAGGTTGCCTTAAAAATTGCACCTCATTATCCAGTCTTCCCTGCTGGACATGGAAAAGGGGAAAAGGCGGCTATGATAAATACTTATTTAATTTGGCCAAGTGATTTAGACATACAAAGAATTTGTCTCTGGTACAGAAACACTCAGTGTACATGCAAAGCGGCAGAGAGAATAATAATAATAATAATAATAATAATAATAATAATAATAATAATAATAATAATAATAATAATAATAATAATACCAAGAAAAGAGAGTAATAAGGATAAATAGTACGACTACACAGCCATACTACGTGAGTAAATATACAGCACATAGACATTAGACAGGACTATGTCTATGCGAAAATTAGGTATTCAGCAGAGTGATGGCACGAGGGGGAAAAAAAAACTATTCCTGTATCTAGTTGTCTTGGCAGGGGTCTCTAACCCCCGGTCCATGCCATGCCATCAACTGGGCCACGCAAGCAAAGTCCCATCCGTGGGTAGCACACAAAACCACATCCCCGCCAATCTGCGGTAAAAAACCTTTCTCCCTGGAAGCAGTCCCTAGTGCCCTAAAGGTTGGGGACCCTATAGCACCACCCCAAAGGAAGGAATTGAAACAGTTTATGTCCAAGATGTGAGGGGCCTGTGGATCTCTTCTCAGCCCCCCTTCTGACATGTGCATTACAGCATCTAGGTCTTCTACGGAAGGCATCCGTCGTTGCAATTATTCTTTCTGCAGTCTTACTATTCGTTGGAGCATGAAGTTATACAGAGCTTGATGGTCAGTTTAACTCCCCACCCCCACCCTCTGAAGAAGTCTCAAAGAGTTTTTGGATGCCCATGAGTCTTTCTGCCAGCCTTCCAAACATAGATTTTTTTTCCAAGTCCATTCTTGCACTTAAAGAAATTAGGGAGAGTGCATCTTGTTAGGTACTTGGATGGCTCACCACCAGGAAATCCCAGGACGGTAGGCTAAGTTGGGAAATCTAAAAAGCTTCCAGGAAAAAAAAGGGGGCATAATAATAATAATTTTAATAATAATAATTTATTAAATTTCTAGACCTCCCCCTCTCCCCGGAGGGACTCCATCTGGACATAAACTGTTTCAATTCCTTCCTTTGGGGAAACCATCTCTGGGTTGTTGCCAAGAGCATTTATATGGATGCATCTATAAAACCTCTAGGAACCAAAATTAACTAGGAAATTAAAAAAACACTTTTTTCCTTTCAAAAGCAGCCTTCTCATCAAATGCAGGTGGGGCCGTATTCCTGTGTATGCAAGGAAGCTTCTTTGCAGTCACACCTAAAGCACGTAAAGAAGGCAATAAATTTTTTTTAAAAAAACAACTGCTTAGATGACATTGTGCAAATCCAACCGTTTGTTGCACTGCGGTTTACGGCTTAGCGCGATGGGCGAAACCCTTGTGGCATAAGGTAGAAATGATGGTTAAGGACTGCGCATGATGAGTGAGGGGCTAATGGTGACATTGAATTTGCACCGGAGGAACATTCCTGCCTTGTCCACAAAGCCCCTTCCCCAATTGCTTTGTTCCCACCTTCCCTCCGTTCCAGACGAGGGATCCTAGTTTGTCCCAAACGCCACTTCGATTTTTTTTGAGTAGCACATGTTAGGAAGAGCTGTGTTGGCAGAGTACAGATGCCAAAAAGCATCTTTATTATAGGCAGTCCTCGACTTATGGCTGCAATGGAGCTCAACATTTCTGTTGTTAAATGAAACACTTCTTTAAGTGAGTTTTGCCCCATTTTACGACCTTTCTTGCCTCAGCTGTTAAGTGAACTGCTGCAATTGATAAGTTAGTAACTTGGTTGTTAAGTGAATCTGGCTTATGTCTTGATTTTGCCTGTCAGAAGGTCGCAAAAGGGGATCACGTGACCTTGGGGACACAGCAACCGTCATATGTATGTATCAGTTGCCAAGCGTCTGAAGTTTGATCATGTGATCATGGGAACGCTGCAAAGGTTGCAGCTGTCATTAAATGAACTGTCATAAGTCAAGGGCTACCTGTCTTGTAGGGAGCACTAGAATTGCGCCAGATGTACCAGAGAGCCAATGGCTTTGTATCGCCAAGGAGAGAAAAGACAAACCGATTCTCAAACGCTTGTCAGTGTTCTCTTTTTTTATTATTATTGAAAAAAGTTTTTTGTTTCTCATAGATTCACAAATATACATTTCTCATAAATATTATTAGTATTATATGTCATCCTTTAACATTTATGCTTCCATTCTTTCCCTAAAGATATAATATTTATAGTCGGGCTTGTTTTCCTGCCATCCCATACATCCATCTTGTATTGCAACTTCTTCCCTCTCTCTTTCTCCTACCCTCCCTTCTTCTCTCCTTTCTTTTTTCCTCCTCTCCTTTCTCTTTTTTTCTTCCCCTTCCGCTCCACTACTCCTCCCCTCTTCCTCCCCTTCTTGCCCTCTCTCCTACTCTTACTACCCCTCCCTCCCTTCCTCTCCTTTACCCTTTCTTCTTTCCCTCGCCTTTCCTCTCTTCTCCTCTCCTCTTCCCTCTTCTCCTCTCTCCCTTCCCTCCTTCCGTCGTTGTGTTTTCATACTTTACTCTGATGAAACGCTGGTCAGTGTTCTAAGAATTTGTGCTTCAGAGGCAACTTTGGATGTCTCTATTCTGGAAGAAATTCTGAATTTAGATGGGAGGGAGACGAAGGGGATCTAAAGTTTAATCCTGCAACTTTTGTAGCTCTTTTCCAGTGTTTAGTTTGTCCTTTGATGTAAAACATCCTCACTCCTGGCTTGATATCTGAGAGTTGCAACCTCATTATCCTACAATTTCTGGACATGGCAATTGATCCTGTTCTCGGCTCACCCAGGAATTAAGGAGAGGGTAGATATCCCATGGAGAGATGCGATGGCTCAGTGGCTAAGATGCTGAGCTTATCAGTCAGAAAGGTCGGCAGTTCGGCGGTTCGAATCCCTAGCGCCGTGTAACGGAGTGAGCTCCTGTGACTTGTCCCAGCTTCTGCCAACCTAGCAGTTTGAAAGCACGTAAAAAATGCAAGTAGAAAAATAGGAACCACCTTTGGTGGGAAGGTAACAGCATTCTGTGCGCCCTCGGCGTTGAGTTATGCTGGCCACATGACCACAGAGACATCTTCGGACAGCGCCGGCTTTGAAATGGAGATGAGTACTGCCCCCTAGAGTCAGGAACGACTAGCACATATGTGTGAGGGGAACCTGTACCTTTACTAGATATCCCACTCCCTGCCCCTGGGGTGGCATTTACCCCAGTTGGTTTTCCCGATCCCTTCAAGCTTCTGCTCAAACAGGACAAGAAGCTTCGGTCTGTAGGAGCTTCCAGCTCATTTTGTTGGCAATGGGTCTGGGGGATGTTTTTTTCACAACATTCACAGCATCTCTTCTGGGAAAATGATTTAACTTGGTCCTTATTTATGTAGATACCTTCCTTTCCTCCGGGTGACCTCTGTCTTCTTGGCCACCTGGACACAATGTCAACCAGATTGGAGCTTGAAGCTTCTAGAATTTAGAATGTTAGAATAACAGAGTTGGAAGGGACCTTGGAGGTCTTCTAGTCCAACCCCCTGCTTAGGCAGGAAACCCTATCCCATTCCAGACAAATGGTTATCCAACATCTTCTTAAAAACTTCCAGTGGTGGAGAGTTCACAAACTCTGGAGGCAAGCTGTTCCACTGATGAATTGTTCTAACTGTCAGGAAATTTCTCCTTAGTTCTAGGTTGCTTCTCTTCTTGATTAGTTTCCACCCAATGCTTCTTGTTCTGCCTTCAGGCGCTTTGGAGAATAGCTTGATTTCTTCTTCTTTGTGGCAACCCCTGAGATATTGGAACACTGCTATCATGTCTCCCCTAGTCCTTCATTTCGTCAAACTAGACAAACCCAATTCCAGCAACCATTCTTGATATGCATTTGGAGGGATTGTCCGTGGGGCTAATCCCAGTGCCATTCTGAGTGCCCCAAACCTTTATGCTGCTTGCAAGTGGCACAAAGGACTGCCAAAGCCATTCCTGTTGGTGACTTCCTGTATGGCTGTGCGGTGTTCCCCCGTATATTAGCTTATCGTGCAAACCACATGCACAGCAATATTGATTTACATTTCAAATTTTATTAGCGTTCGTGTCTCCTTTTGCTGAGCCTGCGTTATTTTCAGTTGGATTTTAATAACTTTATTAAAAAATAAAATAAAATCAGCTAAAAACAATGGCAGGAAACCTTAGAATTCGTAATAATTTCTCAAAGGTGCTGCTGAGAAGCAAACATTTGCGCGGGAGATGGATTTGGGAATGCTGTTTCTTTAGATTGATTTCCTTTGCCTATTCAATGTAGATCCAGTTGGTCTAAGCCAGGGGTGTCCAAACTTGGCAACTTTAAGACTTGTGGACTTCAACTCCCAGAATTCCCCAGCCAACATAGAATTCTGGGAGTTGAAGTCCACAAGTCTTAAAGTTCCCAAGTTTGGACACCCCTGGTCTAAACTAAAGCTAAAAAGAAAGAGTGCCAATTTCAGATTCAGAGTCGGGCATGAAAAACAAACTCTGCATGATTTTCATAAATTTCATCTCTTAAAAGAAAATCTGTTGGAATGAGGCAATGCAGGACGTTATGACCTTAATTGGGGTCAGAGTTTCCATTGCTAAACCAGGTGGTTATTATGTGAGTTGGACCAGATTTATTACCTTTTGCAATTGTTGTTAAGTGAATCACTTGAGCTGTTAAGTGAATCACGCAGTCATTAAGTGAATTCGGCTCCTCCCCCATTGACTTTGTTGGTTGGAGGCCTGTGGGTGCCAGGAATAGCAATAGCACTTAGATTTATATACCGCTTTACAGTGCTTTGCAGCCCTCACTAAGCGGTTTACAGAGTCAGCCTCTTGTCCCCCAACAATCTGGGCCCTCATTTTACCCACCTCGGAAGGATGGAAGGCTGACTCAACCTTGAGCCTGGGGAGATTTGAACTGCCAAATTGCAGGCAGCCGGCAGTCAGCAGAAGCAGCCTGCAGTACTGCACTCTAACCACTGCGCCACCCAGGAAATCATAAAATCAAGGCAGTTCACATGATTATAAAGATTTATTGCAAGCTCTCTACAAGAATCTGAACTACTAACAGTCAAAGGAAATTAGTGGCAGTTAAGAATTGAAAGGAATTCAAGGTTGGCTGCCCTTTGATCTCTTGTGGGCACGCAGGGACTCATGACTGGTGACGCCTTTGACCTCTCCTTCAAGCTCAGCCTCGTCATCTCCTACAAAAATGCTGATTGCCAAGTGCCCAGATTTCGATCAGGTGACCCTGGGGATGCTACAATGGCTGTAAGTGTGAGGACCACAAGTCCTCACTCTTTTTAATGCCATTGTAACTTTGAATCATCGCTGAATGAATGGCTGAGAGTCAATTATCTGTATTAGAATTTATAGCTGGCACTGCCAGTTCCAATCTTCCAAGTTCTGGCCCCAACTTAACTGGTGGGCAGCAGGTTGGGGGAAGTAAACTAGTTAGACACTGACCTGCTTATCCAACCTACAATTCCTCGAGATTTCTAATTCTACTTTTCTGGTCAAGTAAATTCTTCTTTTGTGTGTCATCTCCACATCAAATCCTCTCTATAATTCATATCTAATAGCTGTATGATAGTGTTGGAAGAAATGTCCTTCTGGGTCTACCTTGTTTCCCTGAAAATAAGACCTCCCTGGATAATAAGCCTTCCTCTAAAATATTTAAACGCATGCGCAGCCTGTCCCTGTCATTTCCCAGGGGGAGAGGGGGGAACATGCCCCACGCCCCCACATGCAACTGAATGGCCTTGTGGAGGCAGATCCTGCAAACCCTAGCTACTGCGCCCCTTCGCTTAGTGGCGGCCACAAAAATGGAATGGAATACTGCATTCAGTTTTGGTCGCCACAATGTAGAAAAGATGTGGAGACTCTAGAAAGAGTGCAGAGAAGAGCAAGAAAGAGGATTAGGGGACTGGAGGCTAAAACATATGAGGAATGGTTGCAGGAACTGGGTATGTCTAGTTTAATGAAAAGAAGGACTAGGGGAGACATGATAGCAGTCTTCCAATGTCTCAGGGGTTGCCACAAAGAAGAGGGAGTCAAACTATTCTCCAAGGCACCTGAGGGTAGAACAAGAAGCAATGGGTGGAAACTAATCAAGGAGAGAAGAAACTTAGAACTGAGGAGAAACTTCCTGACATTTAGAACAATTAATCAGTGCAACAGAAGTTGCCTCCAGAAGCTGTGAATGCCCCAACACTGGAAGTCTTTAAGAAGCTGTTGGATAGCCATTTGTCTGAAACGGTATAGAGTTTCCTGCCTAGGCAGGGGGTTGGACTAGAAGACCTCCAAGGTCCCTTCCCACTCTGTTATTCTTAAGGAGATGAGGATTTGAGAACGTTGGCCATGAATGAAGTAGGTGTGTGTCTAGTCTGATGAAAAGAAGGACTAGGGGTGACTTGATAGCAGTCTTCCAATATCTCAGGGGCTGCCACAAAGAAGTAGAAGTCAAGCTATTCTCCAAAGCACCTGAAGGCAAGACAAGAAGCAATGGGTGGAAACCAATCAAGGAGAGAAGCAACTTAGAACTGAGGAGAAAAAATGCCTCCAGAAGTTGTGAATGCCCCAACACTGGAAGTCTTTAAGAAGCTGTTGGATAGCCATTTGTCTGAAACGGTATAGAGTTTCCTGCCTAGGCAGGGGGTTGGACTAGAAGACCTCCAAGGTCCCTTCCAACTCTGCTATTGTATTATTGTATTGTAAAAAGAGCAGCAGACCCAGTGGTGCTAGAGCTGGCAAGAATGTGCTAGAAACCTCCGGTCCTCTCTGGATCAGCTGGGCTACGGGCTGAGGTTAAGGGGCCTCCTGAACCTCAAAAATAATAAACCTCTCCGAAAATAAGGCCAAGTGCTTATTTCGGGAGTCAAAAGAAAATAAGACCCTGTCTTATTTTGGGGGAAACACGGTAGTTCCAAGTGGGGAAAAAGACACTGTATTCATGGAAGTTGCTTGGAAAGAAGGTTTTAATGGTGGACAGGATGACATGCCTTGAAGACCTTGGGCAAAGGGGAAAAAAGGGGAAGAGATGCTGAGAATGTCTCGGGTCTTATGCCCTCTCTGGGCTTTTGAATTTGAGCTTGTGTTCTGATTGGTTGCCAGACTCCCATGGGGCCATGCAGGCGCAACTCTGTAGGCTGTCCTGAGTCCCAGGCTTGGTTGACTCTTGCTGGGTGATGATGTAATAAAAGGGCTTTGGGATTCCTATTATGGCTCTGCTTGAAGGAGATATCTTTGTTATGTAGAATAGACTGACCCAGGCCTTAATGGCCCATTGACAAAGGTGGGGGGGAAGCTGAGTTTCTGCCTCCCTTTTAGGGGAAAAATTCTGCCCTTTTTATATTTCCTAAAATATTTCATTTCTCTAGGAGAGGGGGTGGGTGCTAACTTCCTGCAATAGGCTGTAGGATATTTCATAAATATCAACTTTGTCAACTTTAGCAACTTTAAAATGTATGGACTCCCCCTCCTAAAATTCCTGGGGAATTCTGGGAATGGAATTCCACACATTTTAAAGTTGTCAAGGCTGAGAAACACCACTGTGTGCTCTGATAGAGCTTCCAGATGTGCTATAAAAATTAGACCCCCAGTAGAAGGCAGCAAATAAGTTTTCCTCTCTCTTTGTTTTCCATTAGTGATCCTCTGTTATCCCTCCTCTGTCTGGCTATCCAGTTTTGACCGAATCTTCCATTGAATCAGACTCTTTTTTTCCCATTTTCAGACCAACTTAAAATCTTTTTCTTAATTTTCCACAGGGGGCCATGTCAAACTGTACTATTTGGTTATTAAAATTGCTTTTCTCCCTGTTTTTCTACTATTGGGCAAACTGGTTTAAGTTTACGTGAGAGTAAAAAAAAGAAAAGAAAATGAATATATGAATTGGTAGATAAAGTCCAAATTGCCACAGTTCTCCAGTTTCCATCCCCCCAAATAAAATGGTTGTTCAAATAAAGAAAGTGAAATACGTCCCTCAGAACATTATATAATTGACCGACAATAGTTTTATTTCTTTTTTCCAACTCTAACAACATGCCTTCTCCATTTCTCTTCTTATTCTGACCCAGGCTTCCTTAGAAAGCAAGAAGCAAAGTCTTGGTCCCAGCAAAACCTCTTTTATTTACACGACTGTGAATTCTTTTCATTCACAGTCAGCAAGGCTTAGCAAAAAGTCTTTCAGAGGAATGTTTATCCACACGCACCTTATCTCGTTTGAAGCGCTGCCAGTTTCCAAAACACAGAGTCTCTTAAATCACAAACAGAACTTTCCACTCTTGAAATGACCGAATGAATGAATGGTTTCCTGCAAAAGCCCACTCCCTGTTCTTTCATCTTTTGTTTCCTAGAGGAGGGGACAATCACCTCCAAGGTCTGGTGTTACTCCTAAGTCGACCATGCTTTCTTAGTTATTCTTGTCTTCTGGCAGCTCTGTGCATGCACACACTGGGAACAGGCTCCAGCTGTTCCTCTGCCCCATTGCTGTCTAGCTCCCTCTCTGCCTCCGATGCAGAGCCCTCGTCTGACCTTCCCTCAGCCCCCAGGACCGGCCTGTGTTCCTCCCCAACGTCCTCACTGTCTGATTGTGCTGCCCGCCGGTAGGCCACAACAGTTCTCCACTTGCTAATTTCCAACCATTTGTATGCAATTCAAAAGAAAATGATCATCGGCAAAAATCGTCTCTCCTCTAGAATACAATTTATATCCAAAATAACTTTTGCCCAAAAGCTAAGCCCCAAATATCTCAGTGTTTCATTATGTGCACTTGGCCTCCAACAACTCACTCACAATTCCAGTTTCTTCCTGGAACAAAACAAACAAACAAAAAATACAGAGGAATCGAACAAACAGAAAACAAGGACTTTTGTAGAGTTAAGCAGACTTTTAACTCTATGGAAATGTGACGAAGGGAGTCACAAGGGGTTGAATGGAATGAATTAATTGATTGGTTGATTACATTTATTTGTTGGCCATTTTGCAGATGAAGCAACTCTGATGAACAGCTTACAACATGTAATAACAGTTATAAATATAAAATAGATTATGAAAATTATGGAAAATTAAACAAACGAAAAAGAAGGGTCTGGAAGGGAGATCTGCTCTGTTAGTGCACTAAACACCAAATAATTTAGGAGGTGGTAAAATGTTTTTTATGCACATTTTTTCCTCTTTGTGTACTCTTGTCTAGTTTTGTTCTGCTGCTGTATTTTTTTCCCTTTTTTCCTTTTTTTTTTTTTTTGAGTCTGCAATTCAACAAAAATTTGATTTTAAAAAAGATGTGAATTAAAAAAAAAGATTCAATTGCTGGGAATGTTTAAATCAGAGGCCGTGTGTGTGTGTGTTCATTTGGCAAGAATGCTTCAGGAATTCTGTCTGTCCTGAACGATGGTTAGACTAGATCAGGGGTCCCCAAACTTGGCCACTTTAAGACTTGTGGACTTTAACTCCCAGAATTCTCCAGCCAGCTGGATTAGATGACCTCCAAGATCCCTCCCAATCTTTGCCTTTCCTGATAATTCCGTAACTCTATTGATGTCCACATCCAGACGTTCTTTAACTTTGTGTTTCTCTTGTCTTCAAGTTAATTAAGAACCACCCTTGACATCAATACAGGGTGAGAACAAAGCAGGCCACTTTGTGGCTGTGTTCACACAAGCTACGTCTGGTTTGCTTAACCGCAGCTTATGGATAAACCACAATTGGCTGCGTTCACCCCAGAGACCAAAGTACCTGCAAGGAAGCCACCTGGGGGCGTTGTGAAAGCCCAGCTGATGTTTTCTATCTGGTGCTGGCCCAAATCTGCTTTTCTGATACTGGAGAAAAGCATTCAGAATGCAGGCAGCGGTTCTGAAGAGCGGCTGGAAGAAGGGCTGGGGTGCAATTCCTCTCGGCCAGCCAGGGAGCTGGGCCCTCCCTGCTTATGTCCATTCCTTGCCACGAGCCCTTCAGTACCGGGCTCAGCTCGGGATATTGGCTGAGCTCAGCGACTGTGGTTCAGCCACAGGGTAGACACACGGTGCCTGATGCTAGCCATGTAAAGCGGAGAGATGCTTTCTAATAATCTCCTGAGCTTCAAGTCCTTCCTTGTTGCCATGTCCGGCTTACATTAATCCTCCGCTGGCTGCTGCTCCCGATTTGGGGAATGTGAAAAAGCTCTAGTTGAAAAAGTGAGCGTGCAAAGGGCGGGGTGAGGGGTGGGGGCACTGTAGTGCCAGGTTCTCTTTGGGCTTTGCGCCCAACAGTGATTTGATGTTTTCAAGGAGTTAATGATCATCTCCCTCTTCCTTTCTTGTCCTCTCCTCCTTCCTCTTCTTCCTTCCTTCCTTCTTTCTTTCTTTCCCTCCTTTTTTCTCCTTCTTGTTCTTCTCTTTTTTCCATCTTCTTCATCCCTCTCTCCTCCTCTTTCTCACTCTCCTCCTCTTCTCTTCCTTCTCCCCCTTCCTTCCTCCCCTTCCTCCCCTCTTCCTCCTCCTCCTTGTTCTTTCCTTCTTCTTTCTCTTCCTCTCCTCTTCCTCCCTCTCCTCCTTGTTCTCTTCCTTTTCCTCCTTCCTTCCTCATCCCTACCCTCTTCCTTCTCCTCCTTGTTCTTCTCTTTCTTCTTCTGTCTCTCCCTCTCCTCTTCCTCGCTCTCCTCCTTGTTAGCTTCCTTCTCTTCCTTTCTTACCTCCTTCTCCTCCTTCCTTCCATCTCCTTCCGCCTTCCTCCTCCTTCCTTCCTCCCCTTCCTCCCCTCTTCCTCCTCCTCCTTGTTCTTTCCTTCTTCTTTCTCTTCCTCTCCTCTTCCTCCCTCTCTTCCTTGTTAGCTTCCTTCTCTTCCTTTCTTATCTCCTTCTCCTCCTTCCTTCCATCTCCTTCCTCCTTCTTCCTCCTCCTCCCTCCTCGTCCTCCCCCCAGCTTTTAATCCTCTCACCCCAGCCCTCCCCTTACTTTAGACTATTCCCGTGGACCCTTCCCCACCAGAGTTATGCCCCCGAGCGAGCAGCTTTTGCTGTGTTCCTTTCATCTCCTGTTTGTGCCTTTTAAAACCTTTGTCCCCTCTTCCCATGCGGAGAGTCGGAGCGGCTTCACCCACCCCGCCAAGCTGTAAATCAGGACTTGTTAATCACAGTGGCTGTGTTCGTACAATAGTCTAAGCCAGAATCAGAAAAACCACATTATAGCAATTTACCGCAATGGGTGAACCCAGCCAGGGGCTATTTTAAGTGCTTTTAAATCTTCCCTTCTTATTGGAGTCGTTTGCAGCTGGGTCTTCAGAATCTAATTTTGTGAGTCTCCCAGTCTTCTCACTTTCTTTCCCCAAGATTTGGTGTTTTGCTCCTTTTTTTCCTGTGGGTTTTTTTTTGGGGGGGGGAGGGAGGGCTTTCCTTAAATTCAGCAGATACAGATTAACAGAGTTGGAAGGGACCTTGTAGGTCATCTAGTCCAACTCCCCGCCCAAGCAGGAGATCCTACTTGCACCATTTCTGACAGATGGCAGTCCAGTCTCTTCTTGAAAGCTTCTAGTGTATTTTGTTTTTGCTTCTTTTCCTAAGGATGCAGTCAAAGCACCTGCTTCTAAGATGTCCTGCATATAAAATTGGCTGACTATAAAACATGTTTAATAAATAAAGTCTACTCGAGATTCAACCGCATTGCCACCTTGACTTTTTTGAGCACATTTCTGGGATAACCCCTGCTTTTTCATTGCTGGTATTAAAGAACTTATGAATTTGTCCAATTGGAAAAAGGTCTTCCTTTGGGTTTTGAGGGAAGATGGGCCTTTGACTTCAAAAGGCTTCTTCAAAACCCCTTTTGGAGGCCCGAGAGCCTTTTCCAATCCTATTAAATGAGCTGTCCAGGTGCATTAAAAGGCAAAGTTGTCTCTTTGACACCCGTAGCTGGATGTTTTCCGCTAAGGGCGAAACTCTCAATGCTGTTAGACAAAGACAGAATCTGTGGAGGTAAGGCACAGGTTGCCCCTCTCTCTGGGAAGAGATATTTTTAATCTGCTCCCTCCAGCTAGCTCACCCCATCCTCAAATTAAAACAATGTGGTGGCATTGTAGCAATAGATACGGTGTTAATTAGTCTTTTGATTGCCTTGGCTTTAAATTCAAAAGATGGACAGAACTGCTTGTATTTTAAAAACCGTGTGGGCAATTAGTTTGGAATAAATTGTAGCCTCGCTGTGTAGGAGATAAGGTTAAATTTTTTTTGCTTGAGGAGGGCGGTGGGCAAATCCTGACCTTTCTAAATTTCTAACACGAAACAGGTTGGAAACCTGCGTCCACTTCGAGTTTCTGCTGTTTTGTAAGTTATCAGGAAAATGCTGAAATGTAACTTGCCTTTGCAGGCGGTAGAGAGAGTAAGAAACACGCTTGGAAGCCATTGGAGGGATAGGGCCTCAAGCCGGCCACGTGTTCAAACATAGTTACTATGGGAAACTGGGAGGGGGGATGGTATGGAGCTTGGGAGATGTGTAGCCATAATAGCATTCTTCTCAGAAAGTCAAGGTCACCTTATCCCTGCACCTGGACCGATGTGGATGGGAGGAATCTTCATCCACGGCAGTGATTGATTGGAGCATGGGATGGACTTGTGGGTGTTGGGCAAGATCTTGAACTTTCAACTGGGTGGGGAAAACCTGGAAGCTTTCAGATCTGGGTTTTCCCAGATGTGCCAACATGGCTCTTCTAATAAATCGGTGTTTTGAGGAACTTCTTGCCTTGAGCTATTATTTCATAGAAGATGCTATTTGGAACCCTGAGAGCATGGCCTTCGTTTGGTATCATGGTATTCAGTAGGGCATGTCAACTCCCAGAATTCCCCATGCTGTCTGGGCAATTCTGGGAGTTGAAGTCCACAAGTCTTAAAGTTGCCAAGGTTGGACACCCCCTGCATTGGGGTCTTTAGGTCATGATGAACCTGACATGGTCAATTGGGTTGTATCTTACATCACCACACAGATGAATTGCTAGGAAGGAATCTGCCAGCCGAGGGGACATTTTTTTCTCTTGGAAGGTGCTCGAAGGATCTTAACTAAGAACCAGCTTTGAGATATTATTTGTCCTTGGTTGGTTTCAGGATCTCCTGGCCAGAGCTTCTGGAGAGTGAGAATAACAGTGGCCCTGATGTTAATGGGATCTGGCTTTCTGGAGTCAGAGATTTTGACTGTTGACCCACGGGCAGATCCTTGGATTCCAAACTTTGTATGGATCTCATAATTCGTCTCCTAAAGAGGTGCTTTGGGAGAATTGGAATAAGAGATCTACCTCTGAGATTGGTCTGATGCTTTTGGGACTGCAAGAGGGCAGGATCATTCTTTTCGGTTGCTAAATGGCTGAAAATCCTTGGCTGAAGTACAGTAGAATGAGGTGTTTATGAATCAAACCAGAACATGGATTTTGTTTCTTGTTATTTTTAGTTTTTTTTAAAGTACTGTAAATCAATCTTTCTGTTTGTTTGTTTGTTTGTTTGTTTGTTTGTTTGTTTGTTTCTTTCTTTCTTTCTTTCTTTCTTTCTTTCTTCTTTCCCTTCCTTCCTTCCTTTTTTTGTCTTCTTTGGAATTCCGAGTGTGAGTCAAATTGCCATTCCCCAGGTATTTCTGACTTCTACTTCTGTTTTTCTGTTTTATTCTCAAGGGACACGGACATTTCTTTCAAACCCCTCTGGCTGAAATCTTCCAGATGTTTTTGGTATGGAGCCAGAGAGGGTTACAATTGGTATTGCTGGTTCCTTTATGTTTTGGTTCACCACCTGGACATTCAAATCCAAGAAAGATCCTCAGGAATCTTTCTTGGCAGATGAGAAGTTTGCCAAGGTGTTCACCCCCATATTTGGGTTCTTTTGTCACCTCAAACTAACATGTGAATGTCACCAAAATTTCTCACCTGAAAGCAAATTCTTCATCAGGCTGAATGAGAATGGCAGAAAAACAGAGGACTTGGTAGAGAACTTCTATGAATGCCACTACTCTTGTTTGTAAGCCATTGCTCAGGACAGATTTCACAAAACCCCACAGTTATATTTGCAACCCCCCCCCCCACATTTTTTAAATACAGCCCCCAGAGCCTCTTCTGTAGATATCTCCACGTTGTGACTTCTGGTGTAACAAGGAGGAAAGCTATTAAATATGGTGATGATAATTATATTAATCACATTAAATGGAGGTAATTTAATTTTAATGATAGCGAAATGTAAATTACATGGAATCAAATGTAATGTTTAGCCTGGTTCCACTCATTTACTTGTTCTTGTCGTCAACCTCTTTGGCCTGTACTCCTGCTTCCTCCTCCTCAGTGGAGTCCTTGACGGCCAATATCGCAAGAGGGAGAGAGAGAAAAAGAGAGGGAGAGAGAGAGGGAGAAAGAAAATCACACTCTTGAATTATGATGTACAGACAGTCTTTTTTTAATGGTAGACTCTCTCTCTCTACCCTATCCAGATTGCACGCAATTCAGATGACTGATAGCGCAGAGATACCAACGTGTTTCACCATCTAGTGGGGTCTAAGAACAACTCACCATGGCCAACTCAACTGAAGCCAACTAGCTGCGGAACAAGGGTTACACTAATATTGAAAAAATAGTGTAATAGAATCATTAAAGAAAGGATGCCGAAGGAGGCCAAAATAAATTGTAAATGACAGAAACAAAATATTTTTAAAATTAAATTGAATTGTAGAATTGTCCCACAGTGAATTGTCTCATTGGCCATGGCAAATCGGCCTTGGCAAGTTGATGGTGGTATGTTGGCGATTTGGCTGCAATGAGTTGTCCCATTCTGCATATAGTGGTAGTCTGCATATCTGCTGTCCGGAGGTCCTAGTCCTATGATGTGAGGGGTTCAGATCTTCCATCCCAGAACTTCCCACTATGAAGAAAGCCGCAATCTTCTCTGCTTGACACTCATTTCTTAAGCTTCTTGGTCAAGTTACTTGCCACAGGATAAAGTGTCACTTATGCATTGCTAAGACCACACCTGGAATACCGCACCCAGTTCTGGTTGCCACACTATAAAAAAAGATGTGGAGACTCACTAGGTGCTCCCTGCCCCAACAGTAGTAACTAGGAGGGGGATTTTGAAGTCCTACTGGACGATCGCTTCAATATGAGCCAGCCCTGTGCTGCAGCTGGCAAAAACACCGATGCAATCCCAGGCTGCATTGGCAACAGAGGAATAGCATCAAGATCCCATGGAGTGTGGATGCTGCTTTATACTGCACTGGTGAGATTACACTTGGAATATTGTGTCCACTTTCGCTCACCACAATAGAAAGAAAGGGGTGGAGACTCTGGAAAGAGTGCAGAGAAGAGCAACAAAGAGGATTAGGGGACTGGAGGATAAAACATATGAAGAATAGGATAGAATGGAATGGGAATTAGAATAGAATAGAATGGAATAGGAATGGAATAGAATAGAATGGAATAGAATAGAATGGAATAGGAATAGGAATAGAAAAAGGAATGGAATGGAATAGGAATAGAAAAAGGAATGGAATAGGAATAGAATAGAATAGAATATTGGAATGGAAAGGAATAGGAATAGAACAGTGATGGCAAACCTTTTTGGCACCAAGTGCCCAGAATGTGTGTGCAAGTGCGCACATGCGAGTGCCTGGATGCCGGAAATCTGAAGACCAGCTGGCTAGCGCATGGGTGCCTGTGTTTGGCCATTTTAGGGGCCGTTTTCAGGCTGTTTTGGGGACATTATCAGGGTGGTTTTCGGGCCATTTTTCAGGCCAAAAACAGCCTGAAAATGGGCCTAAAAGCAACCTGTTTTCTGGCCATTTTTCAGGCTGTATTCAGGCCGTTTTCCTGTGCTCCAGTGGCCACGAAGACCAGCTGAAAACCATGCATGCCAGAAACCAAAAGAGCAGCTGGTGATGGCATGCCTGCCCACAGAGGGGGCTCTGCGTGCCACTTCTGGCATGGGTGCCATAGGTTCACCATCACAGCTCTAGAAAGAGTGCAGAGAAGAGCAACGAAGATGATTAGGGGACTAAAACATATGAAGAACGGTTGCAGGAACTGGGTATGTCTAGTTTAATAGAAAGAAGGACTAGGGGAGACATGATAGCATTGTTCCAATATCTCAGGGGTTGCCACAAAGAAGAGGCAGTCAAACTATTCTCCAAGGCACCTGAGGACAGGATAAGAAATAACAGATGGAAGATCATTAGAGATAAATTCTATCTTGGACTAAAAAGAGATTTCCTGACAGTGAGAACAATTAACCAGTGGAATGGTTTGCCTCCACAAGTTGTGGGTGCTTCATCACTGGAGGCTTCCAAGAAGAGCTATTTGTCTGGAATAGCATATGGCAGGGATGTCCAATCTTGGCAACTTTAAGATTTGTGGACTTCCAACTCCCAGAATTCCCCAGTCAGGCTGGCTAGGGAATTCTAGGAGTTGAAGTCCACAAGTCTTAGTTGCTAAGGTTTGACACCCCTGATATAGGGTCTCCTACTGAGCAGGAGATTGGACTAGAAGATCTCTAAAGTCCCTCCCAGTCTTATGATTCTATGTTCTTTAGGGAAACCAGTCTTTTAAATCAATGTTGCCTGTATTTAAAAAAAGCATCTAAGAGCTTTCTTTTGCAAGGGTTTTTGGGCTAATCCTACCCTAGTGCCTGTTCTGTCCCGTGATTCCAATGAATATGCAGACACAGGCTTGGCTGTCTGCCACGACTAATTACATAGATAAAGCCACCCCTTGGCTGGGAGCCTAGAAAGCTATCTTCAAGAAACCAAGATTAAATTTACGGAATGTTTTCTCAACGGCTCGTCTAATGGACTGTTGTTTCCTGCAAAGATTCCCCTCCCGTCGCTCCATAAACTCTTTGGGAGGGGCCACACCCTTAGCCAGCTGTTCTTACTTCCTTCTATGACTCCACAGTTTCCACAGTTGTTCCTTTCTCTTCTCAGCTCTACGCACACGCACATCAGGGACAACCTCCCTCTGTTCCTCCTCACTGCTCCCTGACTCAGATGCCACCTGGTGGCCACCAGGCTTCTCTAGTTCCTGCTCTCACTACAAACACCCTCCAGAGTCTTCCTCATCCTCCAGAGCGGTCCCATAATGGTCTGAGCTGTCAGAGTCCACCAAAAGCTCAGCCGGCCACTGCTGGGCCACAACAGTGCCCATCTCTCAAGGCTGAATTTCCTGCAAAAGGCAGCTTAAAAGCGGCCTTGTGAAATGTTTCTTCCATTCTCCCAGCCACTCATCACCTATAGAACGTTGTAATTGCACTTAATTGGAAATGAGTTTTGAGAATCACATAGAGACGGTTTTTGGCCTTTGGAGCTAAGGATCAGCCTGCTGGAAGATGAGGGATGACATGTAATTTTCCAAGTTTGTATTGTTTCAAAGAATCCGCCCTCCCTCCCTCCCTCTTCCTCTCCGGACTTATGCAGGAGGTGGGTGAGGTGGTTGCCCAGCGAAAACTCAATAGTGAGAATGAGGATCAACTGCTCAGCTCTTGCGAATAGTAAATGGGTCATGAAATTCTGTTTTATGTATAGGGAGGAGGAGAGACGAAATGGCAAATATATTCTAAAATATCTGCTCTATCCCTCTCTGTTTCCGTGCTTATAATTTTGGTAGGGGCTTGGAGTACTAAATCCACAGACCTCTAGAGCTACATAGATCTGCACTGGCACCCTTCAGTCTCAAAAGACTGTGGTATCGTGCTCTGGGAAGAGGTCAAAGCTGGAGTGTCCTCTGCAGAGCACGAGGCCTGGGTAGATTAATATGGAGGATAGACGGTTACCCAAGCAGCAGATTCCCCCTCTCCACGTCCCTGAAATAGTCCAGTGGAATGGCAGAGCCGATACGATTGGTTCCAGCTGCATTGCAGGAGTTATCAGAACATGGTTGTACACAGTCATGAAATGCTTCTGGGACTCCGGCTCTGGATTTTGCCTGGAGGTT
This sequence comes from Natrix helvetica, assembly GCF_964273705.1. Taxonomy (NCBI): domain Eukaryota; kingdom Metazoa; phylum Chordata; class Lepidosauria; order Squamata; family Natricidae; genus Natrix; species Natrix helvetica. The sequence goes on from NC_138556.1 coordinate 3,295,447, forward strand.
GACTCCCGAAGCCTTTTCCAGTAGTGAATGTAGCCACAAGGCAGTGGAGGTTTGTCATCAGAGTCTCCCTTCTCCTAGAAGATGCTTCTGCTGTTTGATCTGCCGTTGGGGCGTAGAGCCCTCTTCCGCCTTCAAAACCGTTGACCGTCTTCTCCTGTAACCCTGGAAAAGGGCCCTTACGAGGGGCTACCAGCCGGGCCAGCTGGACCAAGGCTTTTTTTAAGGAGGTGTTACTCCTCCATCACTCACCCTTTGTCCTGGCTTGTGACAGGCAGAGCCTGGTTTCCCAAACGTTGGACCCAGGATGGCGGGTTTTACACGGGTCTATGGTTCTGGAATTGTGGGTGCTCCATCACTGAAGGCTTTCAACAAGGATTGGGCAGCTATTTGTCCAGGGTGCATTAAGGTCTCCTGCCTCTGGCAGGTGGTGGACTAGAACAGGGATCCACAACCCTTGGGTTGCGACCCACTATCGGGCCTTGGGCTATTTGGAACTGGGCCAAGCGAGAGGCAGGCCCACAGGCACAGTGGGCACAGTTCCATTTGGCGGGCTGGTTCCCGTCTCCCTCACCAAGCCGGACTGCCAAGCCTCAAAGGTTGGGGACCATTGGGCAAGAAGATGTCTAAGGTCCCTCCCAGCCAGTGGTGGGATTCAGCCGGTTCGCATCTATTCGGGAGAGCCGGTTGTTAACTTTCTAAGCAATTCAGAGAACCGGTTGTTGGAAGAAATCTCCTTTTGTTTTTTTCTACTTTGAAGGCTAATCCTGTAAGGAAGGCAGGAAGGAAACATTCTGGTGTTGTTTCTAGCCTGATCTTTATCGCCCTGCTTACAGAAACTGCCTCTCCAGTTAACCCTCATTACATTGTAACAGCTAAGGCAGGGGTGTCCAAACTTGGCAACTTTAAGGATTGTGGACTTCAACTCCCAGAATTCCCCAGCCAGCAGAGCTGGCTGGGGAATTCTGGGAGTTAAAGTCCACAAGTCTTAAAGTTGCCAAGTTTGGACACCCCTGAGCTAAGGCGAAGTGCCCATCGACATGAGTGATGTTGAGTTGGCTCTGCCCACACCGTCACATGACCACAGAGCCATGCCTACCCAGATGGTCATTGCCAGAAAACTGGTTGTTAAATTGTTTGAATCCCACCACTGCCTCCAGCCCTATGATTATATACAAACCTCTCAGGTCCATGTGCTTCCATGCACCAAGGGACTAATGGTTGCTCTTTAGCAGACCCATTTGAGGGGGATGAATGATTCCAACTCCCATCTAATACAGGTATTCCTCAAGTTATGGCCACAGTTGAGGGCCACAATTTTCAATTGCTAAACCAGGGGATTGTAAGCGAGTCATGCCTCACTTTATGACTTATTTCCATAGTTGTTAAGTAAATCATGGCAGTTGTGTCAAAGGTGCTTCTCCAAAAGGCAAATGGATTTTCTTGGGGTTTTTTTCTTTGAAAACATTTACATTCTAATCCAAGAAGTTTCTTCATCTCTAACCTCTCCCCATCCAGACCCCCAACTTTGGGAGAAACTCTTGATAGCCTTCCCTGGTTGACTTTGCCATCTCTGCCCAATTGCTTCTCCCCACCACATGCTATGAAGAACGGTTGCAGGAACTGGGGATGTCTAGTCTGATGAAAAGAAGGGGTGACTTGATAGCAGGGTTCCAATATCTCAGGGGTTGCCACAAAGAAGAGGGAGTCAAACTCTTCTCCAAGGCACCTAAGGGCAGAACAAGAAGCAATGGGTGGAAACTAATCAAGGAGAGAAGCAAGAGAATTAAGAAGGAATTTCCTGACAGTTAGACCAATTAATCAGTGGAACAACTTGCCACCAGAAGTTGTGAATGCTGCAACACTGGATGTTTTTAAGAAGAGATTGGATAAACATTTGTCTGAAGTGGTGTAGGGTTTCCTGCCTAAGCAGGGGGTTGGACTAGAAGATCTCCAAGGTCCCTTCCAACTCTTCTATTCTATTCTATTCTATTCTATTCTCTGTATTTTCTATTCTATTCTATTCTATTCTAAATGTTCTGAATTCAGACATGGGAAGGCTTAGGGTTAAGATTTATTCAGCTCATATGATTGGTTGTTTTTGTTTTTGCATGGTAAGAAAATTAGCAGCCTTGAATTCCATCTCAGAAGCTGAAAGTAGTCCCAAATACAGTGTAGAGACTTTCTGTATTCCCCATTCCTGGTTCTGAATTAGATGAAATATAATTTGCTGTCGAAGTTTCTTGTAAAGGAAAAGGAAATTTCCAACAAAATCCCCATGGATGAAGAGTAGCACGGTATTTATTAAGTTACAAGATGGCCCAAAATATATGTTATGTTTGTGTGAGTGAAGGAGCCCTTTCTCCATCAAGGAGTTTATTGTAGTTGTGGAAGGAAACTTCCACTAGTGATGGATTGCTGAACAAATTCTCCTTCCCGAAAAACCATCCATTCATTTGTTCTGCAAACTTGATGGAGAATTTCAAAAGGCAATTTTTTTAGCAATTGCTGTTATGCAACATTGGAGAAGGAAAATATTTGGCTTTAGGAGAGTCACTAGAAAAGGTTCTGGGTGGGTCTCTCTGGGGACAGAATTATAGAGATGCTAAAACTGTCCTTTCCCAGATCACTGGGATCTTTGGGGGGAGGATGGGTGAGTGGAGATATCCAGGGGAGAGCTTCTGAGATGTCCTCCCTTGCTGGTCAAGACCCTGGAGGTCAAGACCCTGGAGTTGGACTTCTGCTTCTCAAGGACCCAGCAATAATTTGGAACAATCAAATGGTCCTTTTCATATATGAAGAGACTAAACAACCATTTGTTGGCTGGAAGAAAAGATCTCCAAGGTCCCTTCCAACTCTTCTTCTGTTATGATTGGTTTAACAGATTAAAAGAGTTGGAAGGGGCCTTGTAGTTCATCTAGCCCAAGCAGGAGACCCTACACCATTTCTGAGTGATGGCAGTCCAGTCTCTTCTTCAAAGCCTCCAGCGACGAAGCTCCCACAACTTCCAAAGGCAACTTCTATTCCATGGGTTGATTGTTCTCACTGTCAGAAATGTTCTCCTTATTTCTAGGTTGAATCTCTCCTTGTTCAGTTTCCATCCATTATTCCTTCTCTGGCCTTCAAGTGCCTTGGAGAACAGCTTGACCCCTTCCTCTCTGTGGCAGCCCCTCAAATATTGGAAGACTGCTATCATGTCTCCCCTAGTCCTTCTCTTCACTAGACTAGCCAGCCTAAGTTCCTGCAATCGTTCATCTTACGTATGTTTTAGCCTCCAGTCCCCTAATCATCCTGGTTGCTCTTCTCTGCACTCTTTCTAGAGTCTCAACATCTTTTTTATGGTGTGGTGCCCAAAACTGGATGCAGGATTCTAGCTGTGGTCTTACTAAGGTTACTTAGTTTGGTTTTGTTTAGGCTTTATGGGATATAGAGTATTATGGTCTGTAAATCATTGTACTATAACTTGTATACAAATCCAAGCAATGATTATTTGCAAATGGTAGCTAAACTATGGCTTAGTATTATATAGGAACTGTATATATGTGGGACTCTGAATCTTCAATAAAGGAATACAGTATTTCTGATGGGTTTCTCATAGATTTCTAGAGATTTGTGGTATTTTATACTGTTGGACATTGTTTGAAAAATTAGCTGGATGTAAACAGTCCTTTGTTAGCTAGATAATAACTGCATTGTTAAAAATGAGTTCCTTAGTTTTTGTTCCTTTTTCATTGAATGAGGTCTATTTTTATCTGTAATTTAATTTAATTCCAGTGTTGTATGGATGTTGCTGAACGCAAGGAATTCTAGACGAACAGGTTCGCTCCATTTTCAGATTTTTAAAAAATGTGGATTTCTTTCTCTCCTATTCCTGTAGAAATTTGGAAATTCAATTTAAAAAAAGAAATCATGGGAATTCAGAAAGTTCTCCCTGAGGTTAACCGTGTTAGTCGCTATCCTCCAGCAAAATCAGTCATGCTTTTCTTTCTTCATTTTTATCGTCCTGAGCATCTTTCCTAAAGAAGAATTCTTGAGGATTGAAAGGTTTTTGCCAATTTTCTCCACATGGACCCAATGAAAATATTACCATTGTCGGTTCTGGATTACAGGGAGTCCTTGAGTTAAACTGGAGGACGAGAGTTTTCGCTGTTAAGAAAGGCAATTGTTTCTGCCTCCGTTGTTAAGGGAATCACCGCAGTTGCTAAGTGAAGCCCATGGACGTGAAATAAATATGGCTCCCCCCCGCCCCCCCGGTTTGCTTGTGGGAAGTAGGAAGGTCGCCGCGAAGGTTGCAAATGATGATCAGGTGACACCGAGAAGCTGAAATTCTTTGAATACATGCTGGTTACCCATCATAAGCCACTCTTTTCAGTGGCATTGTAACTTTGGATGGTCATTCAGCAAATGGGTCTAACTAAGTCAAGGAGAATCTGTATATATGTCAATATACATCCATTGGTCTGTCTGGATCAGGGACGTGCGGTCAGGGGAGGCAGGGGAGGCAGAGCCTCACCGCTCTCATCATTAAAAGAAAAAAAAGGGAAAAGGGAAAAGGCACACGTGATCCGATTCCCTGCCTTCCTGAGTCAACATGAAGGGGACCGCAGAGCGCGCTCCCCTGGCTCGCGTTCCGCGCTCCCCTTCAGGTTGACTCAGGAAGGCGGAGAATGGGACCACGTGTGCTGGAGGCTGAGGCTGCCTCAGCTTCCTGCACACGTGGTCCCATTCCCCGCCTTCCTGATGATGTCATCAGCCTCACCAGCCATAAAGCTCACCGCACGTCACTGGTCTGGATAGATCAATCTTCATTTTGTTTCCCATTTTGGTTTCTTTTTTAAAAGTCAATTCCTCTTTGTCCTGCTCAGGGAAAAAAGGATTTTTAAGTCTCAAATATTTGCGTAGCCGATATCAAAAACCAAAGCAAGCCAACTTCCCCCTTATCCGTAGTATTTATTCTGAAAGATGACCTATAAATATTTTAAATAAATCAGCAGCGTGTCCGTAAAAAGCTGCTTGGGGATCCATGGAGTGCATGACCGAACCAGCTTAAGTGCACCACAGTTTTCAAAGTTTGCGTGTCCGAGCTGCAGCTGTCCATAAGCCCAGATTTGAAGAATAAATGAAATGCTGGATTGATACTTCCATGTTGTCACCCTTTGCCTGGTAATCTTGGTCCGGGAAAGGCTGGGCTATTTTTGTACGGTGTAAAGGAGTAAGCGGTTTGTTTGTTTGTTTGTTTATGGTCAACAAGTACAAGGAACCAAGTATGAAAACACAGGAAAAAATGGTACAAATAAATGGATATAAATAAGGAAAACATAGCCATAAAGACATAAAAAGAGTACATATAAATGGGACAGAAGGACAGGGATGGTAGGCATGCTGGTGCGCTTATGCACGCCCCCTTAGGGACCTCTTAAGAAACGCACAAGGTTCACGGTAGACAGTTTAAGGTAAAAGGCATGAGGGTTAGAGGAACTAACAACAGGATCAGGTAGGGTGTTCCACACATTTATTGCTGGAATTGTTTTTCCTGCAATCAAGATTAGAACGGATTACATTTAGTTTGTATCTATCGCTAGCCCTTGTGTTATTGCAGTTGAAGCGAAAGTAACCATCAACAGGTAGGACGTTATGGAAGATTATCTTGTGCACTAAGCTCAGATCAGAACGTAGACGGCGTAGTTCAAGGTTATCCAGGCCTAAAATTTCAACCCTGGTGGTATCCGGAATTTTATTACGAGTGGAGGAGTTGAGTCCTCTTCTTCTAAACTACCTCTGGACCCCCTCTCATGTTTTAATGTCCGAAATGCAGTGTGGGTTCCAGGCAGGTGAGCAATATTCAAGGATAGTATATCTCAGTGATGGCTAACCTTTTCCCCATCACGTTCCAAAAGCGGGGGGAGCGGGTCGTGGTCATGCATTCGTGTGCCTCCCCCTATGCACGGGTGTGCAATCCTGCCCCCCCCCCCGGCTTTTGGCGCGCGATACCATTGTGGCCCCGATTTTCGCCCTCCCCAGGCTCCAGAGGCTTTCTAAGAGCTTGGGGAGGGCAAAAACAGCCTCCCCCGCTCCCCGCAGTCCCTCCAGAGGCCAGAAACAGCCCATTTTCTGACTTCCAGGTTGCCCATCGGGCTGTTTTTCTTCCTCTGGACGCTTCAGGAGGTTCCCTGAAGCCTCCGGAGGATGAAAAATGCCCCTATGGGCAACCCGGAAGTCCATTCCGAAACTTCCAAGTTTCCTGTAGGGCTGTTTATCGCCCTCCGGAGGCTTCAGAGAAGCCTCCTGAAGCCTCAGAAGGGAGAAAAACGACCCAACACGCAAACCAGAAGTCCGCATGTGTGCCGGAGCTGACAGGGCAATGCCTTGCGTGCCCTAAGAAATGGCTCCACGTGCCACCTTTGACATGTTTGCCATATGTTCGCCATCATGGGTATATCTCGTTCCCTATCTGGAGTGATAGAAGACACATGCAATTGTTGCAAAGAAAAGGGAAAAAAAAACATTTCTGCCCCCTTTGCCTTGCCAGCCCTCTGGCCCCTACAAATCCATTTGTAACCACACATACAATTGTCTGTGCTTTGTAAGAGCCTCAGCCGAGAGGCAAGCATTCTTGCCAGCATAAAAATAGGCTGCTTGTAGCCTTTGGAGCTGTTTCAAGGGAAATATCAGCTTTTGCAGTCATGTCCAGTGAGTCATCACGGAACCCAGAAATAAAGAAGCCCGCTCAGGCAAACCTGCTGATGTCATGAGGTCAGAAAAAGGCTCAGACCAATCTCAGCATGGCCTAACTAAGGCAATAAGGGTAGGAGAAGCCATCATCTCAGTGGGCAAGAGCTGTGGCTGATGTTTAAACCATGTTAATAGGTCACAGTCCCAGGTGGGATGGTGGGGAGTTTCAGATGTGCAAGCCATGCCTTATTGATTGCAAATATAGTTATCGCAGAGGACGTTGGAGAAGGCTGCTAAGAAATGGAGACATGGGAGACGGTCATCTCTTCATCACTGCATTGAAGACCAAGTTTCCCAACCGTGGCAGCTTGAAGTGTGGACTTCAATTTCCAGAATTCTTCAACCAGCAAGGATATCTTCTTAGATTAGTATTTCTCAGCCTTGGTAACTTGAAGATTTGTGGACTTCAACTCCCAGTATTCTTCAATCCCTAAGGAAGTCTTCTTAAATTAGTGTTCCTCAGCTTTGACAACTTGAAGATTGTGAACTTCAACTCCAAGAATTCTGCAGTCAGCAAGGATGTCTTAATAAATTAGAATGGAATAGAGTGGAGTAGAGTAGAGTAGAGTAGAATAGAATAGAATAGAATAGAATAGAATATGAAATAAGAATAGAATATGGAATGAATAGAATAGAGTAGAGAAGAGTAGAATAGGAATACAGAAAGTCTCTACACTGTATTTGGGACTACTTTCAGCTTCTGAGATGGAATTCAAGGCTGCTAATTTTCTTACCATGCAAAAACAAAAACAACCAATCATATGAGCTCAATAAATCTTAACCCTAAGCCTTCCCATGTCTGAATTCAGAACATTTAGAATAGAATAGAATAGAATAGAATATGAAATAAGAATAGAATATGGAATGAATAGAGTAGAATAGAGTAGAGTAGAGTAGGGTAGAATAGAATAGAATAGAATAACAGAGTTGGAAGGGACCTTAGAGGTCTTCTAGTCCAACCCCCTGCTTAGGCAGGAAACCCTACACCACTTCAGACAAAGGGTTATCCAACCATTATACATAAGATATAACTGTTATGTTATCTGTTCCTCAGCCTTGACAAATTCTGGACTCCCAACTCCCAGAATTCTTAAGCCAGCAAGGAAATCTTCGTAATTCAGTATTTTCCAACCTTGGCAACTTGAAGGTGTGTGGACTTCATCTCCCAAAGATCTCCAGCCAACCACGAAACACTGATCTAAGAAGACAATTCTCTTTCATCCAAGACACAACTATCAATCATATTGTTGGCATTTGTGCAATGCTTTGCTTAATCAGAGCCATGAATCCTATCTCTCTCTCTCTCTCCTTGTTCGAAGTGGGCATAGAAAAACAGGAGCTGGCTTTTGGGTGGGGCTGTTGAATCAAAGGGCTCTTTGGGAAGGCATTGGTTGCACTTGAATGGCCACTGATTCAGGGCAGTATCTACTACCGTGTGTCATCGGAGTGGATGGAAATATGGGGCTAGGAATGTGCAGGGTCTGCATTGTGTTTATCAGGCCAAGCACAGATTGCTCACAATGGAGGATGTTTTTGCAAAGTGGAAATGGATTTTCTCAAGCGTAAGCCTCCTCTGTGCAGGCTGGAGTGACTTTTGTGTAACGCACAACAGCCACGACAAACGGAGCCTTGTCTGTTGCCTCTGACAAACTTAAATCCTGCATCTTCTGTAAATTATGCTAAATTCGCCCAGCTTCCTTTGTATGACATGCTATAATTCGTGTATTCTTGTTCTGAAGCGATGGCTGCAAAGAATATGCTTGGAAGCACACAGACGGTAAAAAGGCTGATGAAAAACTCATTTTTTTCCCATACTTGGCAAAATGCATACAATTAGAAATGAGGCAATTTGCAGAATTGATATGTGCGGCAGGCTGAAGCTTCTGTGGCTGACAAGCTTACATTTTCTGAGCTCTTCAGTTTATATTCTTTGGAAAAAAACACACGGGTGGATGAAATCGTCTGCAAAGGTCCCAGTTCATACAACCCTAAGCTCTTCTGGATCAGGCCCAGTTCCAGGAAATGGGTATGTCTAGTCTAGCAAAGAGAAGGACTAGGAGCGACATGATCGCAGTCTTCCAGTACTGGAGAGGATGTTTCAGAGAAGAGAGGGTCCATTTATTCTCCAAAGCACTTGAAGGCAGGACAAGAAGCAATGGATGGGAGGTCATTAAAGAGAGATCCAATTTAGAATTAAGGAGAAGTTTCCTGCAAGTGTGAACAATCAGTGGAATGACTTGTCTTCAGACGTTTTGGGTGCTCCATCAATGGAGGTTTTCAAAAAGAGATTGGACAGCCATTTACAGATTAACAGAGTTGGAAGGGACCTTGCAGGTCATCTAGTCCAACCCCCCGCCAAAGCAGGAGACCCTACACCATTTCTGACAGATGGCAGCCCAATCTCTTTTTGAAAGTCTCCAGTGATGAAACTCCCACAACTTCCGAAGGCAACTTCTGTTCCATGGGTTGATTACTCTCACTGTCAGAAAATTCCTCCTTATTTCTAGATGGAATCTCTCCATGGTCAATTTCCATCCATTGTTCCTTGTCTGGCCTTCGGGTGCCTTGGAAAACAGGTTGATCCCTTCCTCTCAGTGGCAGCCATTCAAATATTGGAAGACTATCCTATCTCCCCTGGTCCTTCTCTTCCCTAGACTAGCCATGTCCAGTTCCTGCAACCATTCAACCTATGTTTTAGCCTCTAGTCCCCTAATAATCCTGGTTGATCTTCTCTGCACTTATTTTAGCAAGGGACTTCCAAGGTCCCAATTCTGTTATTCTATGATTCGATGATCTAGTGGGAGACATTGCAAAAGTTATAGAGGTGTTTCTGGAGACCTGAGGGCTGAACGTGTGGATAGAGAAGTTCCTAGCATTCTCAGGAGGTTGATTTGGATCAAGTGTTGCTTACACTTGGCCAGGCCACTGAGACTTTCTTGTATCGTTGATGATGGTGGACTTTCACATACCGTATTTTTCAGAGTATAAGACGCACCAAGGTTTTGAAGAGGCAATTTTTTTAAAAAAAGTAGATAGGTAGATAGAGGGATAGACAGGGAGAGAAAGGGAGAGAAATACAGTAGGTAGGGAGGGAGAGAAAGAGAGTGTGTACGTAGGTAGGTAGGAAGGTAGAGGGATAGAGAGAGAGAAATAGAGATAGAGAGAAATACAGTAGATAGGTAGGTGTTTCTGCTGGCACAGCACTTGATTAATGTAATTCTCATCAATCAGTTAAAGAGCTTTCCAAAAGGGAAAAAAGAAAGGTTTTGCACTCTGCAAACCTCCCCCAAATTGCCCATTTTTCACGAAAATGGACCCGTTTTTCCCCCCAAAAAAGGCATGAGTAGCCTTGGGGCGGGGTTTTGCAGAGTGCTCCTGGGGGGGCGAAAATGAGCAAAAAACAGCCCGTTTTTGGTCAAAACAATTGCATGCATAGCTTTATGGAGGCTTATAGACTGCTGCTGGGGTCTGGGGGGGGGCAAAAAACAGCTCATTTCTGCCCTCTCCAGCCCCCAGGAGCTCTCTGAAAGCCTCCATAAGGGTATACACGGCAATTTTGGTGAAGGGGGTGGGGATCCGGGAGGTATAAAATGCTGTATTCGGTGTATAAGACACACCCAGATTTTCAGCCTCTTTTTTGAGGGAAAAAGGTGTGTCTTATACTCCGAAAAATACGGTAGTAGGACACAAATCTGGAATCTGCTGGATGGCAAGAGGGCGGTTGACTAAACCACACAAAATCAGCCTAGTCTGCCTCTCACCTCGTGGAAACTCATTGCTTGTTGGCTACTTTGGTTAGTGCAACAGTTGGCCTCTTCTTGGCCTTGCTCAAGAAGAGGAGGCAGCGTAAACCAGAAATCCTGAACAAAATTTGCCACGATGTGACTTTTTCATGGATCAAACGCAGGAACTGAACTCAGCACCTGGAAAAGCACAATGCTAAAGTGAGCAAAACTAGACTACCGCCAGAGAAACACGTCCTGGAGGTCAGGTTCCTCTTCCAGTTGGACAAGACCAGGGGTGTCAAAGTTGATTTATTTGAGGGCCGCACCAGGGTTGTGTTTGACCTTGGGGGGGCAGAAGGTGGGCATGGCCAGCTTGATGTCACTCATGCCGGGTTGTCTGTGGCGGCCCCAAAATGGAGCTTGGGAGGCTGCAACGGCCTCCTGCAACCCTCTGACAGCTGTGGCCCTCCCAAGCTCCATTTTCGCTGGCAGAGACACTGCGGTCCAGTCCTTTGCTGTTTCCAGGGCAGTCCCGTGGGCCATATCCAAGCACTATGTGCCTTGAGTTTGACACCTCTGGACAAGACCAAGGAAGCACAAAGAACACAGATTTCAGGTAGATTATATTTTAATGTTGAACTTGGCATAAATGCAGAATTCTGGAAATTGCAAGAGGAGCGTCTCTAGTCTCATTTATAAATGAGTTAATTAAGACAGTCTTCTGAATGAATTTGTGCCACCGAGTTGAGTTGCTGTTGATGGGAATAGCTGCAAATAGACTTACCTTCTGTCTCTTGATGGTGTAAGTTTCTAGATCAAGGACTCATTCAGGGAAGGGGGACGACGACATAAAATTAGTCCTCTGCTTTGAAGATGCGAGCTCTGCATTGTGACGGCTTTTGGTACTGGAAGATCGATCTAGGAGATCTACCAGATCTCTACAGATCTCTCTGCTCAAACTTTCTACACTAGGAGTTTCCAAACTAACTTTCTACTGGCTGAGAAACTCTGGGAGTTGAAGTCCACAAGTCAGAGTTGCCAGGTTTGGAGACTCCTGTTCTACACCAACCGCTAGGGCAGGCCAGTGGAAAAAATGTTGGATTAGGAGTGGGGAGACCCAGGTTCAAGTTTGTCCTCAGCCATGGAAACTTCTCAGGGTTGTCTTGGGCCAGACCTTCCCTTCCAGCCGACATGGAGTAGAGACGAAGGTGCTTGATTAAGGCCAGGGAGATGCAGCTTTTAATCCAGATTTATCCAGGGAAGTGGCCATGGGAGCCTACTTTTCAATTGTGTTTGGGGAAAAAAAAGGAAAGATAAGATATAAATGTAATAAATTAAATATAGCAATAGCAATAGCACTTAGACTTATATACCACTTTTCAGTGCTTTACAGCCCTTTCTAAGAGGTTTACAGAATCAGCCTCTTGCCCCCAATAATCTGGGCCTTCATTTTACCCACCTTGGAAGGAGGGAAGGCTGAGTCAAGCTTGAGCCTGCTGAGATTCAAACTATTGGCAGTGAGTAGAGTTAGCTTGCAATACTGCATTCTAATCATTGTGCAGAGGAAGGGAAGGGGAAGGAAGGAAGGAAGAAAAATGGCAATAGCACTTAGATTTATATATCGCTTTTCAGTGCTTTACAGCCCTCTCTAAGTGGTTTACAGAGTCAGCCTCTTGCCCCCAACAATTTGTGTCCTCATTTCACCCATCTTGGAAGGTTGGAAGGCTGAGTCAACCTTGAGTCTGGTTAGATTCGAACTGCCAAATTGCAGTCAGCTGGCAGTCAGCAGAAGTAGCCTGCAGTACCGCACTTTAACCACTGCACCACCACGACTCATATATAGTTCTTTCTTGATGAAACAGGGTCATAGATTGCTGGCCCTCAGTTTTTTGTTTTGCTATACATCATATCCTATCAGCCACCCGATAATATCATGTCAAAGTGCGGATCATAGTGAAATGCTTGTGATAGACTAGCATAGACATTATTTCAAGGTGACAATTGTGTCTTCTACTGTGGTGGATTGTAGCCTGGATACCCAGGAGGGAGAGGCTTCATTCCAGAGGTCCAAGAAACATTGAAGCTTAGATAGTTTGCTTGTCAAGGTTCCAATTCAATAAGGACTCCAAGGCAGGCAATTTCCACAAAGAACATTTTATTGGGACATATCAAATTGGGAATGTTCCTGGTGGAAAACCGGCTCTTAGTTCCTGCCGGTTTTACATCCAATTAAAAGTAAAATTTTGTCACTTTCCTACAAAGTCTCCAGTCACATGGTCCAATCAGCATACAGTCCAGTTCAGAGGTGGGTTCCTACTGGTTTGCACTGGTTCGGTGGAACCGGTAGTGGAAATGGCAACTGGGTCTCCGAACCAGTAGGGAAGGCATGCTCGCCATGCCCCAAACCAGTTTCCCAGTCACCGCAGCATCTTTTTTTGACCTATTTGAATCTTCTGCCCATGCGAAGACCTATTTATAGGTACCTGTGCATACGCCTGGAGTGCACGCAAAATTGCATGCGCACCGAACCGGCAGTAATGGCGGCAGAAACCCACCCCTGGTCCAGTTGCCAGATGACCTCAGTCTCCACCAGTCTCCACCTGGTACCAACGTACTTGATTCCCAGGGGAAAGAATTTTATTTCGGCTACAACACCCCTGCTATCTCTACACCCCCACCCCCACCCACTCCATGGCCTCTTTGCTCCAAGGTCCCTTCCAATCCTGTTAACCTGTTAAATCCAGGCTGTGTCAGCCCTGAAGAAGTGAGAAGAGAAACCTCTCTAGAGAGAAACTACCAAAAAGAATATGGCCACATTTCGGCCAACTTCAGGGTTGACATTGGTTGAGTGGAAGAGAGTTAAAACAGTTGTTTTTCAACATGTTGGATAACCATTTGTTTGAAGTGGTGTAGGGTTTCCTGCCCAGGCAGGGAGTTGGACTAGACGACCTCCAAGGTCCCAACTCTGTTACTCTGTTCTGTTCTGTTCTGTTCTATTCTATTCTATTCTATTCTATTCTATTCTATTCTATTCTATTCTATTCTATTCTATTCTATTCTATTCTTACCTAGCAATTCTCAGAGGAATATCTTTGGTTATGCACGTATTGCTTTAATTTGGCAATATTTCTGTCTGTAGGTGAAGAGCAATAGAGGAAACTATGCAGAAGAAATTCTATGACCTTTCGTTCTTAAGTGAATCACTGCAGTTGTTAAATTAGTCACACAGTTGTTACATGAATCTGGCTCCTCCCCCATTGACTTTCCTTGCGAGAAGGTCACAAAAAGTAATTGACGTGACCCCAGGATACCACAACCGTCATAAATATGAGTTAGTTGTCAAACATCTGAATTTTGATCGTGCAAATTTTGCAAGTGTGAAAAACGGTCATAAGTCACATTTTTGCTGCTTGTTGTAACTTCAAATGGTCACTAAATGAACTGTTGTAAGTCGAGGGCTGCCTGTACTTGGTAGTATCACCATACCCAACTGCATAAATCCACACGAGAGATTTTTCTTCAGCCAAATAGTTAAAGAAGACCTCTGGATGCTCTCCTTAAATATGCAACCCCCCCTTTTTTTTAGGCCTCCACCCCTCTCCTCTCCTGGAATCTCCCAAATTACAGGGTCAGAAATCAAAGCCCCCTAATTACCATTCATGAATCCATTTTGAAAGATCCCAATTAAGGAGAGATTAGGTTGAGAAGTGTCAGAGAGCTGCCTAGCTGGAGGAGAAAACCTGCACGTCCCTCCAAATCCCGCTTGTTCTGTGCGAGATCTAAATGAGATCACCAGAGAAATGAACTTGCCATGTAAAAGCTAATTTGTACATTAGCTCTGAATATTCTGAGTGATGAAAAATACATTATTTCGGCTTATTAAAGTATCTCACCACTTTTATTCTTCTTAAATGAAGGCCTGCTCTTGCTTTTGATGCTTGAAATTGGAACAGACATTTGTCTGTCTGTCTGTCTCTCTCATATCTGTCTGTCTCTCTGTCTCTCTGTCTGTCTCTCTCTCTCTCTCTCTCATATCTATCTATCTATCTATCTATCTATCTATCTATCTATCTATCTATCTATCTATCATCCATCCATCCATCCATCCATCCATCCATTCACCCACCCACCCACCCACCCACCTACCTACCAGGAGTGGGTTCCTGTACCGGTTGGTACTGATTCACTGTGCACATTCTTTGCTCGCATGCTTTGCTCACCTGCCCGTCTGCCGAACATTGCTTGTGCATGCACAGTTGACTGTAAATTGTTCTGAGCATGCGCAGAAACATGCCAGCAATGGTAGAAGAGACCGGGGAACCGGTTCCAGGGTGTGGCCAGTCTGGGTCGCCTGCCTTCCTACCTACCTACCTACCTACCTACCTATAATCTACGGTATCTATCTATCTAATCTATTTTGGGAAAGGTCTCGATGCAATCCTTCAGCCAGGCCTTTTGACGTTAGTAATTCTAGCCATTGTGGCTTTAGTGCACTTTCATCTCATTTTTAGTCTTTCCCTTTTTTTCCTTTTAAAGGAACTTGTGTTGGACTTCTCTATTGTACTGTGAAGGAGATGGATGTGGGTAGCCATGTAGAACTTGTTATTGAGCGTCTCTGTGTTACCCCAAATTGAAATGGACCTAATTCGAATAAGGGGTGAGTAGCTCTGACAGATTTAGAAACAAAGAATTATGCTCAGCAATCCCCTTCAGACAACTCAAAAGCCTTCCTTTCCCCAGATTTCCCAACAATATGTGATTACAGGAACTGAGGTGGTTGAATAAGCCACAATTGACGGAGTTCACACAACTCAGGTGAAATTCAGCCAGTCCCATATGAACCTCATCCCTGGCAAACTCCTGCAGGTCGGAGCATTGATGCTTGGTGGTGGGAGGAAGTGGAGGAAGTGACACTACAAGGCATGATGATGTCATCACATCAAATGATGCCAATTGGGTTAAAGCTGCATGATGACGTCACAAGGCAGGTAACATAATTGTACTTGACACTTGTGGGCTAAGAGTCCTAAATTCTGCATTTTTCCTCCTTAGAATATAGAACCATGATGGCAAACCTATGGCACATGTGCCACAGGTGGCATGTGGAGCCATATTTTCCTGGCACGCCAGCCCTCAGCTCCGGCATGATTTTCGGCCTTCTGGAGGACCAGGGAAGGCCAGTTGGGCTGTTTTTCACCCACCCCAGGCTCCGGAAGCCTTCCTGAACCCTGGAGAGGACAAAAAACGGGCCCAATGGGCCAACCAGAAGTTCAGAAATGATCTGTTTCCGCCTTCCGGAGGGCCTCCAGGTGGCCGGTGGAGGCAGCTTTCACCCTCCCCAGGCTTCAGGAAATCCTCCGGAGCCTGGGGTGGGCAAAAACTCCCCCCCGCAGGGGGTTGCACACGCATGTGCAGCTGTGTGGGGTGCATTCCATTGTGGGTCTGGGCACGCGCGCATGTGCGCTAGTGGGCGCTCGCACAATTTTGGCACGCCTCTCCAAAAAGGTTAGCCATCACTGATAGAGAATGATGTGGTTGGAAGGGACCTTGGAGGTCTTCTAGGCCAGAAGACTCCTGCTCAAGCAGGAGACCTTCTACCAGGGATGGCGAACCTTTTATCCACCGAGTGCCCAAACGGTGTGCCTGCGCATGCCCAAACTGAGAGGTGTTGTGTGCGCAAATGTGCATGCACATGCACACATGCATGCACGTAAATGTGTGCGTGCGCAGCAGAGACCCAAAGACCAGCTGGCTGCTGGGAGGTGGGGGAACCCCACACCTGCAGTGCAGCAAGAAGTCAGATCATTTTGCAGGGAAACAGAAGCTCAGAAAAGGAACGCCACGGAGATTTGACCTGGGACGACGGCACATGTGCCAGCAGAGAGGGCTCTGCATGCCACCTCTGGTATGCATGCCGTAGGTTCGCCATCACAGCCTTATAACTCTTGAAAACGTCCAGTGGTGGAGCATCCACAACTTCTAGAGGCAAGTTGTTCCACTGATGAATTGTTCTCGTTGTCCGGAAATTTCACCTTAGTTCTAGGTTGGATCTCTCTTTAATGCAGGGGTGTCCAAACTTGGGAACTTTAAGACTTGTGGACTTCAACTCCCAAGTTCCCAAGTTTGGACACCCCTGGAATAGGGTATGTTGAGAAAAGAGGAATACAGGTAGTCCTCGACTTACGACCACAATGGAGCCCAAAACTTCTGTTGCTAAATGAGACATTTGTTAAGTGAGCTTTGCCCCATTTTATGACTTTTCTTGACAGAGTTGTTAAATGAATCGCTGCAGTTGTTAAGTTAGTAACCCGGCTGTTAAGTGAATCTGGCTTCCCCACTGACTTTGCTTGCAAGGTCACAAAAGGGGATCCCATGACCCCTGGACACTGCAACCGTCATAAGCACGAGTCAGTGGCCAAGCGTCTGAATCTTGATCATGTGAGCATGGGGATGCCACAGTGTCACAAGTGTGAAAAACGGTCCTTAGTCACTTTGTTCAGTGCCACTGTCCCTAAACTGTTGCAAGTTGAGGGGACATTGCAGCCCTATTAAATACAGGGAGTCCTCTACTTACAACCATTCATTTCTTCACCATTCAAAGTTGCAACGGCACTGAAAAAAGTGACTTATGACGGCTCCTTACACTCACAACCGTCACTGTAACCCTGCAGTCACATACAGGTTGTTCCTGTGCCTATTCCTATTCCACTCCTATATTCTATTCTATTCTACTCCTACTCCTATTCCATTCAATTCCTATATTCTATTCTATTCTATTCTATTCTATTCTATTCTATTCCATTCTATTCCATTACATTCCATTACATTCCATTACATTCCTATATTCTATTCTATTCTATTCTATTCTATTCTATTCTATCCTATCCCATTTCATTTCATTCCATTCCATTCCATTCCATTCCTATATTCTATTCTACTCTATTCTATCCTATTCCATTCCATTCCATTCCTATATTCTATTCTATTCTATTCTATTCTATTCTATCCTATTCCATTCCATTCCATTACATTCCTATATTCTATTCTATTCTATTCTATTCTATTCCTATTCCATTCCATTTCATTACATTACATTCCTATATTCTATTCTATTCTATTCTATTCTATCCTATTCCATTCCATTCCTATATTCTATTCTATTCCTATTCCATTTCATTCCATTCCATTCCTATATTCTATTCTATTCCTATTCCATTTCATTCCATTCCATTCCTATATTCTATTCTATTCTATTCCTATTCCTATTCCTATTCCTATCCCATTCCATTCCATTACATTACATTCCTATATTCTATTCTATTCCTATTCCATTCCATTTCATTCTATTACATTACATTACATTACATTACATTCCTATATTCTATATTCTATATATATAGGAATTCTATCCTACTCCTATTCCATTACATTACATTACATTCCTACATTCTATTCTAGCCTATTCCTATTCCATTCCATTCCATTCCTATATACTATTCTATTCCTATTCCTATTCCATTCCATTCTATTCCTATATTCTATTCTATTCTGCTTTAATGATACTCCAACTGTCACTTCTTGTCCTGCCCTCAGGTGCTTCCCTCCCCCTGTCTTCTTTGTGACAGCCCCTTCAAATATGGGAAGACTTGCTATCTTGTCATCATTAGTCCTCCTCTTCATTAAAATGGACAGACCCAATTCTGTCCCTCATATGGATTTAGCCTCTAGACCCCATCTTGCCATCTTGGTTTCCCTTCTCTGCACTCTTTGCAGGGTCTCAACATCCCCTCAACGCTTTAGCCTCCAGACCCCTTCCCATCCTCCTGAGCCCGTTTTGGGAGCTGTGAAAATCCCAGTCCGTCGGCACTTGGGCCTCCATCTCAGCGTCTTTGTGCCGCGGCTTTGTATGTGCTGAAATATTTGACCCACCATTTCCAGTCCAATAGATTTTTGTTAAACAAGCCCTTTTCCTCCCCACTGAGAGCTGCTAGGCCATTTCCTTTATTTCTCAGAGTTTTATAAGCCTTTTAGTTTATGTGCCACAGCAACAATACTAAATTAAATCCTTACATTGACAGCTTGTCATATTTTAAAGCAAGGGTGCATTAGCACTGTACAAAGCTGTATGAAAATATTCTGGGTACTTCGGAACATTTTGGTGCATACTTTGAACATCGATTCCTTTGTAAGGC
Source organism: Natrix helvetica (assembly GCF_964273705.1). Taxonomy (NCBI): domain Eukaryota; kingdom Metazoa; phylum Chordata; class Lepidosauria; order Squamata; family Natricidae; genus Natrix; species Natrix helvetica. The sequence goes on from NC_138556.1 coordinate 3,314,093, forward strand.
AGAGGTTTAGGGGTGGGGAGCCCCCCGCCTCCCGCGGAGGAAAGCTCTTAGCTTAATTGAACCGGGACCTTAATACTGGGAACCATCACTCAGCTGCAGAGTTTGTTCCTTCTGTTCAGCTTAATTGTATTTCTCTCAAGGGCTTTGCCAGATCAATAGAAGATGATCAACACTCCCACTCCCGGTAGTTATGCAGATAAACATTTGATAATCATAATAAACTGGGTGAGAACAGAGGAAATGAAAACTATTTGGAAGGAAACAGATTTCTGGGGAGATAGGGGCAGTGAAGGAAGATGGAGGGCTGCACCTAGAATCAAAAGTGCCATGCCCCCATTGGAGTCTGTGGGGGAAAATGAGCTGGAAAAAGAGCTGACAGGATCGAGAGGGCGGCTCCGTTGGCCTTGGAGGAAACTGGGGAAGGGCAGAGTCAGATTGGGCAAGGCATTTCAGGATTAGAAAGGCTTGCAGACAGGGAGGAGCAGAAGAGACAGAGCTCAGGTGAAGAGCAAGGACCACTCCCTCCTGATCCTAGAGCCCGGAGAGAAGAGAGAAGGCGTGAACAACGGAGACTGAGACGGCTATGAGAGAGGAAAGTGCCCCGCTCCCCATTCACAAGGCACACCTGGGGACTGAGATGTAAGGAGGTGCCGGTGGGAGGGGCATTTGTCAGGAACAAGTGTTGAATCTGTGGAGCCTTGTGTGCACTTTGCCGATGACTGGAGGTTACTGTTTGGCTAAACCTGGTTTATTGGACTGCTGGCCCGGTTACTGTTTGGCTAACCTTTCTTACTGGACTACTTGCAGCCAGAAGCTGCTGAAGGTGCGTGTGAGAGCTTTGCTCCAGGACTTGTAGTAAATGTGGGGATGTTTGGGGACAAAGTTGGATCAGTAAAGGGGAGTTGGGCCTTTTCTCTGGCTGTGTTGCTTTTGTGCCATGCTCTGGGTCACCACAAAAAGACCCTCCCTGGGAGAGACCAAGGGTTGCCTTCTCAGTTGATCTTTTGAGATGTTCATGTAGCCTCCTCTGTTTGTAGATGAGGAATATCCAGTCCGTAAGTGCAGGAGAAGACAAGCTCCATCAAGACAAGGCACGGGACTTGCAGCCATTTCTAGGTAGTCACTCTGGTCCTGGATTTACTCAGTTTTAGGCAGGCTGTAGTAGATGACCAAGCAGAACCCAAAGATGGGGTCAAATACACGGTCAGTTTGGAGTTGCTACCCTCTCACAAGAGATGTAAGTCCAGCCCCCATGAATTCCATTGACTCTTATCTAGTGCAAATTTGCCTTGACCATAGATAGCATGTAAAACGTTTAGTGCAGAATAACAGAGTTGGAAGGGACATTAGAGGTCTTCTAGTCCAACCCCCTGCTCTGGCAGGAGACCCTATACCATTTCAGACAAATGGCTATCCAGTCTCTTCTTTAAAACCACCAGTGTTGAAGCACCCACAACATCTGGAGGCAAACTGATTAATTGTCCTCACTGTCAGGAAATTTCTGCTTAATTCCAAGTTGATTCTCTCCTTGATTAGTTTCCATCCATTGTTTCTTGTGTTGCCTTCTGGTGCGTTGGAGAACAATGGCCATCCGCTCTCTTTTTAAAAGCCTCCGGTGTTGGAGCACCCACAACTTCTGGAGGGAAGCCATTCCACTGCTTAATTGTCAGGAACTCTCTCCTTAGTTCCAGGTTGCTTCTCTCCTTGGTTAGTTTCCATCCATTGCTTCTTGTCCTGCCCTCGGGTGCTTTGGGGAACAAGTTATTATTTATTTATTTATTTAATTGGATTTGTCAACCGCTCCCTCTCCCCTAGGGGACTCGGGGCGGTGTACAGACAGAATAAAAACATTGTAAAAACATTATATACAGCAATTACAAAACCCCATAAAAAACAAATTAAACACAAGTCTGTACAATAGTGCAAAGATTAATTAATGATTAAAGCCAAATTAAAATACCCCAACACGCCCCTTCTTCCTTGTGGCCTGCTCCTGGTTACTTGCATCTCTCAGGGACTGCAGGATCCTTAAAGATGGAGGTCATGTTGTAGCGTTGACCAGGGCGGAGGCAGAGGTGGCTACTTTGAAAGCCTGTAGGTTCACACCTGATGCTAACCACATTTTTCAAGAAGCCTGCCTTGATGCCAGGCTCAAGCTTAAAGAGGTGAAATCTAAACAAGTTACAGCTTTATTTGCTTATACCTAATAGGCTGTCAGGCGCAGGTGAAGATCCAATTAAACTGATTTATTGCTGCTCATGCTTATGCATAGAAATGTTCTCAACTTACAGTTACCACCTGCTTGGTGTTAGATAAGGGCCCATGGAATTCAAGGGGGCGGGTGGGGTTTGGACTTGGTCCTCTTGTAGCTACTTAAGGATTCTAGGCTGATCCCTCTTTTAACTCCACCCCCAGTTTCTGCCATTCCCTCTCTTACATCAGGGGCGTCAAACTCGCGGCCTGCGGGCCAGATGTGACATGCGCTGGCCATGCCCACGCCCGGTTTAGCAAAGGGGAAAAAAAGGCACAATATGTCACCATGACGACACGAACTTGACACTCTGACATAGACAGAATCTTGCCAGGCTAAAGCTATAACCTTGTACCCCAATTGATATCATCATCATCATCATCATCATCATCATCATCATCATCATCATCATCATCATCATCATCATCTTTTAATGACCCCATAACCCCTTGCGGGGTGGAGTCTGGGCAACTGAATGGGGCTAGCAGAGTGTTTTAATGGCCAGATGCGGAGTTTTGTTCAGCAGACATATTCTCAGTGTGCCCAGAGAGAGAGAAGTATCTGCCTCTACCTAGGGTCGAACTCACGGTCTCCTGATTGTGAGGCGAGAGCTCCACCTCTAGGCCACCACACCACTCTTATTCCCCAATTGATATACCCAGGGAGAGTCCAGGTACAGCTAACCTGAATCTTTCCTTTCCTCCTCCACCCTGTTCAGGACTACACAACCTCTTATCTTGGATGTGCAGCCTCTTTCTGGGGAAATCAGGGTGGTCTCGCCAGAGGTCCCCCTCCTCCACTTCTTCCTTACAAGCACATTCCATCGCACCTGGTTTGCACCTAACACCAGGCTCCAAACAACCAATGGCTGGATTATCTCAATAAACTATGTCAAAAAAAAAACAAAAAAACAAGCAAGCAAACCACAATTGGAGTGTTGTTCTGTGAGGCACCCAGCGGGGTGTGTGTGTGTGTGTGTGTGTCTAGAAACAGCACTTTTGGAGAGAAAAACTCGAGTCCTTGTTATACATTGCAGGAGGAGAACTCTGTCAGTCTATAGCAGCCCGAAAACAGAAGGAGTCTGAGAATGCTCTTTCAGACTAACAAATGTTATTAAAAGACAGAAGCTTTCATTCAACTCCTCCTGGTTTTTCGTTCTTGTGAAAGCAACAGATGCCTAGCAAGCAGGAATTGTGTGCATTGTGTTGATACCCACTTTTCCTGCTTTGAACTCTGGCTTGGAAAGATGTCTAAAGATGGGTGTTTTGGCATATGGGCAGAGAGCTATTTTCAGGAGTAAGGTATAATCACACTTAATTTCTACTCCTCTGGGATTACTTCAGTCGGCTTCCTGAGTTATTTTCAGGCGCCCGGTGACCAACATCTTCTGTTTCAGAATCGACGGTTGACTAAGTATGGCGAGGAGAACAAGCGTCTTCCAAAGATGCCTGGAATTCAGATCCCCATCATTATCTCAAGGATGCTCAGGGGGAAATGCTCATTATTGTGTGTATGCAGACACTCAAACAGACACATAACAGATAGAAATACACACACACATATAGAGTCACATCACATACTATACATAGAGACACTACAGGTAAACCATCGCCACTGGTATCAAACAAAGAACTATTCTATTCTATTCTATTCTATTCTATTCTATTCCCATTCCACTCCACTCCACCTATTCTATTCTATTCTATTCTATTCTATTCTATTCTATTCTATTCTATTCTATTCTATTTCTCTATTATTCTATTCCATTCCATTCCATTCCACTCCACCTATTCTATTCTATTCTATTCTATTCTATTCTATTTCTCTATTATTCTATTCGTTTCTATTCCCCATTCCCCATTCCCCATTCCCCATTCTCTATTCTATTTTCCATTCCATTCCATTGCATTGCATTCTCTATTCTCTAATCTCTAATCTCTAATCTCTATTCTATTTTCCATTCCATTCTCCATTCTCTATTCTCTATTTTATTTTCCATTCTATTTTCCATTCTATTTTCCACTCCATTCTCCGTTCTCTATTCTATTTTCCATTCCATATTCCATTCCATTCCACTATTGCTGCCAGTTTTCCTTTCCATTCACACTCTTGGCATTCAGGACCATGGACAGTACCCGTTCTGGCTGATAATAGATGCCATGCAAAGGTAGAGGTGCATTAATGGGTGGGGGGCTCTAACAGGGGCCAGGCCAGGCCAGGCCCAGAGCTACATTCATTGCACGGCCTGTGGGGAATCTCCCGTGGTCTCCTGCAATGATGGTTTTCATGAATTAAGATTTCTTGATTTGAAGGGAGGAAATCCTGGCTTCTCCTCAAATGTTGGCATTAAAATTGCAAACAAGGAGGTCTAGCATAGAATTACAGAGTTGGAAGGGACCTTGGAGTTCTTCTAGTCCGACCAGGTCTAAAATAATTGCATTCCACTGCTTGGAGAAAGGCTGAACACCAGCTGAGGAAAGTAGCAGGGAATGAGCTGAAGGTGAGATGCTTGAAAGACTCTGGATGGATGTGGAGAAGAAGTCCCTAGTGGGATGCCCATGGCATGTGAAGGCAAAAATCGGCTTGTTTCAGAGCTGGGATGGATGAAATTTTGAAATCTTCTTCATTTTTGAGAAAAGTTGGAAGGAACACTTCTCTGTCTTCCTTCAGGGGAAAGAAGGAGGAGAAGCTGGAAGTCTCCTACAACTTCTGAGTAGAATAGAATAGAATATAGGAATGGAATGGAATGGAATTTAATGTAATAGGAATAGGGATAGGGTAGGGTAGGGTAGGATAGGATAGGATAGAATAGAATATAGGAATAGAATGGAATAGAATGGAATAGAATGGAATAGAATGGAATAGAATGGAATAGAATGGAATAGAATGGAATAGAATGGAATAGAATGGAATAGAATGGAATAGGAATAGGAATAGGAATAGGATAGAATAGAATAGAATATTGGAATGCAATGGGAATAGGAATAGAATAGAATATAGGAATGGAATGGAATAGGAATAGGATAGAATAGAATATAGGAATGGAATGGAATGGAATAGGAATAGGAATAGAATAGAATATAGGAATGGAATGGAATAGGAGTAGGAGTAGAATAGAATAGAATATAGGAGTGGAATAGGAATAGGCACAGGAACAACCTGTATGTGACTGCAGGGTTACAGTGATGGTTGTGAGTGTAAGGAGCCGTCATAAGTCACTTTTTTCAGTGCCGTTGCAACTTTGAATGGTGAAGAAATGAATGGTTGTAAGTAGAGGACTCCCTGTATTTAATAGGGCTGCAATGTCCCCTCAACTTGCAACAGTTTAGGGACAGTGGCACTGAACAAAGTGACTAAGGACCGTTTTTCACACTTGTGACACTGTGGCATCCCCATGCTCACATGATCAAGATTCAGACGCTTGGCCACTGACTTGTGCTTATGACGGTTGCAGTGTCCAGGGGTCATGGGATCCCCTTTTGTGTCCTTGCAAGCAAAGTCAGTGGGGAAGCCAGATTCACTTAACAGCCGGGTTACTAACTTAACAACTGCAGCGATTCATTTAACAACTCTGTCAAGAAAAGTCATAAAATGGGGCAAAGCTCACTTAACAAATGTCTCATTTAGCAACAGAAGTTTTGGGCTCCATTGTGGTCGTAAGTCGAGGACTACCTGTATTCCTCTTTTCTCAACATACCCTATTCCAGGGGTGTCCAAACTTGGGAACTTGGGAGTTGAAGTCCACAAGTCTTAAAGTTCCCAAGTTTGGACACCCCTGCCCTATTCCTATATGGTCTCTCTACTAGGAATTTTAGTTTTAGTCTTCTGGCAATTTTCATTGTCCTTCTTTGAACAAATTCCAGGTTTTTGAAACTGGATCAAAATAAGAGGCCTGATATTTAAGGTGGAGTCTGCCTGAACAGAATAAATGAACGATTATTTAATAATAATAATAATAATAAATTTGAATTTATTAGCCGCTCCCTCTCCAGACAGGACTCGGGGCGGCGTACAATAAAACATATAAAACATAAAACATATGTGCAAACACATAAACATCCAAATACACACATATACAAAGACATACATGCACGGAGGAGGTAACAAATTACATCACATTTAGACAATTAAAAGTCACCATTAAAATACCCCATTAGTAATACCACAATTTAAAATTTAAAAGGACTGTCAGGAGGAATAAGAAAAAATTTACGGTTGAGCCAGGCCAGATAATTGAAAGAGGTGGGTCTTCAGCTGTACACGGAAGGAGCGGAGATCGGAAGTAATCCTGATGTCACGGGGGAGGTCATTCCACAGGGCTGGGCCCATCACAGAGAAGGCTCTGCTCCTGGGTGTCGCCCCCCGACACTGTTTAGCGGACGGCACCCGAAGAAGTCCCTCTCTGTGTGAGCGGATTGGTCGTAGGGATGTATGGGGCAGGATGCGATCCTGCATGTAACTAGGTCAGATTCCCATGATTCTTTTGTGGGTGCAGTTTAAAATTGCATTTATCTTTTTTTATGCAGTCACATCCTACTTTTGGCTTATGCTCAGTTTGCAATCAACTATTATTTATTTCCAAGATGCTTTTTTCCCCTAAGTCGTGAAGCCAAGTATCATCCGCCTTCCTCCTCTGCATTTGAGTTTAATTTCCTATGTGAAGGACTTCGTGCAGAATTTAATTCTGTTACTATCTGCCCATTTCTCCGACGTCTCGCAATCAGTTCTAAATTTATTCCCGTCTTTGGGGTGTTCGCTGTCCCAAAGCGTTTTGCAACATCTGTAAGCTCAATAAAACAATCTGTAAACTCCTTCACCCAGATCATTAAGAAAAATATTGAAAAGTAAATAGTAGTCCAATGATATTTCTGTCACATTTGATGATGTCAAGCTCAAAGAATCAGGACCAGGCGTTAAATTCCAGTTAAGATTTATTGCTGAATCCTTTATACAAGAATCTAGTTGGGTAATGATCAGTGCTAAGTAAGAGTTAATGGAGTTCAAAAAAGGCTGGACTGCTTGTGGGGACTTAAGAACTCTAGGGCGATTCCTCTCTTGACTCCTCCCTCTGCGTCTCCTTTTCCTACAAATAACTATCAATGAATATTCTTTGACTATAATTTTCAAGCAAGCTCTGAATCTGTATATAATTGCCATATCGTCCTGCATACACTTAACTAGCTTATTGTCAGCATGTTATGGGATTCTTTTGTCAAAGACTTTGCGAACGTCAAGATAGATTACATCTGCCATATTCCCATACTCTATTAAGGCAATTATCTAGTCAAAAAATGAAATAAATTTAGTCCAGCAACATTTATTCTGGACAAATCCATATTGATTTTGGGTGATTATGGCATTGTTTTCCAAGTGCTAATGGGCTAATTTCTTTATCATCTGCATTAGCAAACTGACTGGTCTCTAATTTGCTGGGTCTCCCTTCCCCCCACACCTTCTTGACAATGAGAGTATCCTTTATTCTCTTTGAACTATCCGGCATTTCAATTTTGCATTTCTGGACCATTCGTGAACCGACACTCAGTTATCCTTTACTTTTATTTAGACTTTTTTTTTTTTTTTATTAAAAGAGTTTTGTACAAACAAAACTTTTATTTAGACTTTTATACCGCCCCCTCTCCCCAAAGGACTCGGGGCGGTGTACAGTCAGATAAAACACATCAATAGATAGAAAATACAAACATAAATACAAACATAAAAGAGGAGGCTAAGAAACTGTACAAAAAGCAAAGCAGTTAAAAACAATATTTAAATAACCCTAAAAATACCCAATTAAAATATCTGCCAGGAGGTAGAATAAGCTATGAATGGGCCAGGCCCAAATATGTACGGCTTTCAATTTAGCCATGAAATTGGCCAATTTAAAAATGCAAAAAAATAAAAATAAAAATCATATATAGCGAGCGGAAGTCTGTGTGAAAATGCCTATTTCCGTAGAATCCTTTCCCACGATGCAATCGCTTGGGAAGAGGGGAAGTGGCAAAAAACAGTATCCTGGTTTATGACTCGCCTCTGATTAGGATTTCAACTTCTTCGTCTCATTTCTTCCCGAGAATCTTTCCCTCCAAACCTCTTTCTTCCCAGCCAGGATCCATCCCAAGCAGGAACAGCTGATGCTCAGTGGCTGCAGATTAATGCATTTGGCAGGGGCAACCTCAGCTCCTGGTGAAAAGGTCTATTGTGCTCCCCAAAGATGGGGGGCAGGAAATGAGTGGATAGAAATGTAAATGTTGCCTTCCAAATGAGCTGCTTTGATCGCAGCCCATCGCCGTGAGCTGCCTTTGGCCTTTGCCAAGTGCAGGGAGGCCTCCGAGACTTTTCTTGGGATTCCCATCTGGGGAGAATGGGGCTCCTTGTTTGGGGATGAAAAGCAAGACTGGTCTGAAGCCTCCTGGCTAAACTTTGGGGGTTCATCTGGGTCAAAACTCAGGCCTCTGAAGCCTGGGCTTCCAGACTGCAGGGACCCTCTTTTTATCTTATCCTTCCTCCAATTTAGTTGTTTTATTTTTGAATCTCATGGGATGAGGCTGCTTTTAGGGGGTCATTTCCTTAGTTCTCTGTAGGAGCATCAGTGTCAGAGTTCCAAATAGCAGCCAAAAGTAAATCAGAGTCCGAGGCAAAGTATTACTCAAAGTTCCAATTTATTAAGAGAGTCATGTTGGCACATCTGGGAAAATCGGCATCCGAAAGCTTCCCTGGTTTTCCCCATCCAGTTTAAAGTTCAAGATCTTGCCCCCATACCCACAAGTCCATCACATGGTCCAATCATTGACTTCTATAAGACTCTAAGGGACGCTCTAAGGGACTCTAAGGGACGTGGTGGCTCAGTGGCTAAGATGTTGAGTTTGTAGATCGGAAAGGTCAGCAGTTTGGCAGTTCGAATCCCTAGTGCCGTGTAACAGAGTGAACTCCCATTAATTGTCCCAGCTTCTGCCAACCTAGCAGTTTGAAAGCATGTTAAAGTGCAAGTAGAAAAATAAGGACCACCTTTGGTGGGAAGGAAACAGCGTTCTGTGCACCTTTAGTCATGCCAGCCACATGAGCACAGAGACGTCTTCGAACAGCGCTGGCTCTTTGGCTTTGAAACGGAGATGAGCAGTGCCCCCTAGAGTCGGGAACGAGTAGCACGCATGTGCAGAGGCACCTTTACTTTTTAAGGCTCTAAAGACCTGACAAGCTTTGGGCTCAGATTGGATAACTGCACATTATAACTTGACCTTATGCCAGGTCTCTGTTGTTTCTTTAATGTATTAACTTTTTATTATAGTTTTAATATGATTTTATATGTTTTAGTTTTTGATTGGGAGCTGCCAAGAATTGATTAGAATACGGGAGGCTATATAAATGTTTAAAATAAATAAATAGACGTTGGCTGATTTCCCCATTGTGGTTTGTAAGCCACGCTTTATGATGTAGCATTAACTGCGAACTCAGTCAACAAGCCACAGTGAAACATGCCAAGGTTTAGCACAGTGTCTAAATCCATAGATCTAAAGAGGATTGTCCTCTTTATGTGACAATATGTGACAACGTGTCCTCGTGGGTTTGACACCCCAATCCCTTCTGGCACTGATGATATTGGCTAGTTGTGTAATAAAACTTCTGGAAGAAAACCACCAAGCTCAGAGAGCACCCCACAGTCCTCCCCCTCCCCTTCCTATCCATAAACCCCACTCCCTTCTAGCACTGCTGATGTTACCTAGCTGGGTAATGAAACATCTGGAAGAAAACCACCCAGCTCAGAGAGCACCATGGACCACTCAGTTGAATCCTGAGCTAAAACGATTCTCTTCTATTGCACGAAAGCTTCGTTTGAAGCAGAGGTCACAGCTCCTCTTTCCAAAACAAGCTTAGCAGTTTGACTCAACCCCCTTTCTTTGGGACCAGCAAAGCGCCCACTTGCCCTCACGCTCTGTTGCAACCACTTTTCCGTACAAAATAAAATTTGCTGCTCAGCACTCACATGTTCTGGTATTCCCGGCCCTGAGAATCAATGGAGTCAATTAGCAGTGATTAATGAGAGAGCCCAGATGGATGATGGAGCTGGGAGTGGGGCAGCCTTTGGCAAGGAGACACAAGGTGGCACATCTGCTAATCTGGTTCAGGCGCTTTGCCGCTTTGTGCTGCAAAGAGGGGAGACATTCCAGAAGGAACAGCCGGGAAATGCGGGGACACACACACACACACACACACACCGTGCTGATTTCTTTTATTCTCGATCTGTTCCCTGAATGGGGACTGCGAGACTGAGCTGTATCCACTGCAGGCTGGAGAGGGAAGCTGTATTAATTGGCTTCCTGCCCTGAACTTTGGAATGGTCACCAAACAACCCGGGAGATCCAGAGATCGAAGGGTTGAGAATCCACTGTGGGTTGTGTTTTTAATTCTGGGACTCTTCAGGGCAAGCTGAAACGAATGCAGAGTACAGAACATGGAAGAAGAGAGTTGGAAGGGCCCTTGGAGGTGTTCTAGACCAACCCCCTGTTCAAGCAACAGATCCTATACCATTCCAGACAAGTGGCTGTCCAGTCTCTTCTTAAAGGCCTCCAGGGATGAAGCGCCCACAACTTCTGGTGGCAAGCTGTTCCACAGGTTCATTGTCCTCACTGTCAGGAAGTTTCTCCTTAATTCCAGGTTGCTTCTCTCTCTGATTAGTTTCCATCCCTTGTTTCTTGTTCTGCCTTCTGGTGCTTTGGAGAATAATTCGCCCCCCTCTTCTTTGTGGCAGCCCCATAAATACTGGAATACAGCTATGATGTCACCCCTAAATCTTCTTTCCTTTAGACTCGCCAAACCCAAATCCTGCAGCCGTTCTTTCTATGGTTTAGTCTCCAGGCCTTTGATCATGATAGTTGCTCTTCTCTGAACTTTTTCCAAAGTCTCAACATCTTTTTTGTAGTATGGTGACCAATAGTTGCAGGAATTGGGTATGTGTAGTCCAGGGCTGTCAAATTCCTGGCCCACCAGAAGGCATCTTGCAGGTCTTCTAGACCAATCCCCTGTTTGAGCAGGAGATCCTACATATACAATTATAATTAATAGTATATGAATTATAATAGTATAATATCAAAGTATATATTAATAGTATATATATATAGTGACGTGCGGTGAGGTTTATGGCTGGTGAGGCTGCCTCAGCCTCCAGCACACGTGATCCCATTCCCCGCCTTCCTGAGCGTGCTCCACCGGCTCGTGCTCCGCAGTCCTCGAAAGCGACTGGGGAACGACGAGAACCTTCCTGCCTCTGCTGGACTTTGCGCGCTCCTCGCGACTGCAATATACGTCCAGAAGCGGCTTTTGTGGCTAATGGGGTTTGTGCTTCCAGCCCAACAGCCCCTGCCACTTCTGGACGTCTATTGCAGTCGCGAGGAGCGCGCAAAGTACAGCGGAGGCAGGAAGGTTATTGGCGCTTCCGAGAACCCTCCTGCCTCCGCCATTTGCCCAGGTGGCACCGCCCCGCGCGCACCTCCTCCTCCTCCTCCCTCCTCTTCCTCTTCACTCCCCAAAAGCTCTTCTCCTTACCGGAACTGTAAAAGCGATGGGACGAAATATATATTATTATTATATACTACTATTTCATGAAGAGAGGTGAGGCTCTGCCTCCCCTGCCTCCCCTGACCACACGTCCCTGCTAAATATACTATTTCAGACAAACTGCTGTCCAGTCTCTTCAATCAGAATAGAGCTGGTAGGGACCTTAGAGGTCTTCTAGTCCAACTCCCTGCTCAAGCAGAGAGCCCCGTACCATTTCAGACAAATGACTGTCCAGTTTTTTTTAAAAAATAACCTCCAGTGATGAAGCATCCACAGCTTCTGAAAGCAAGCTGTTCCACTGGTTGATTGTTGATTGTCCTCACCGTTAAGGAATTTTCTTCTTAGTTCTAGGTTGCTTCTCTCCTTGGTTAGTTTCCATCCACTGTTTCTTGTCTTGCCTTCTGATGCTTTGGAAAATAGCTTGACTCCCCCTTCTTTCTGGCAGCCCCTTAGATGTTGCAATACTGCTCTCATGTCACCCCTAGTCCTTCTCTTCACTAGACTAGACAAATCCAGTTCCTGCAACTGTTCTTCAAATGTTTTAGCCTCCAGTCCCCTAATCCTCTTCATTGTTCTTTTCCACACCTTTTCCAGAGTCGCTACACCTTTTTTAGAATGTGGTGACCAAACCTGGATGCAGTATTCCAGGTGTGGCCTTACCAAGGCCTTAAGAAAGCGGTATTAACACTTTACCTGATCTTCATTCTATCCCTCTATTAAGAAAAGTCCTGTCTTGCCCAGGCAAAACACATCACCCCCGAGATAGATCTATGAGCTTGGAACCATGTTCAATCTTGCGGTCCCCCCCCCCCCCTAATTTCAGTGAGTTTGAGTTTGAGTTTTATTAAATTTATATACCGCCCCCCTCTCCCCGCAGGGACTCGGGGCGGTGTACAGACAGTACATATAAAACAACAAAGCAAGAACAACAAAACATTAGACAACCAACATAAACATACGGTCTGTAAAATACCCGAACTCATTTCAAGTTAAAAACAGTCTAAAACCAAATTAAAACCCCAAAATTTACAATATTAAAAAGCCATCCAGGAAGGTCAGTAATAGATTGTACTTATGATTACGATTAGGCTAGGCCGGCTAGCCGGAACAGGTGGGTCTTGAGTTTCTTACGGAAGGAGCGGAGATCAACAGTAGTTCTAATGTCAGGGGGGAGTTCGTTCCAGAGGGTTGGGCCCATCACAGAGAAGGCCCTACTCCTGGGCACCGCCCGCCCGCATTGTCTAGCAGAGGGTACCCGGAGGAGACCCTCCCTGTGTGAGCGGATTGGTCGTAGGGATGTATGGGGTAGAATGCGATCTCGCAAATAACTAGTGTTTCTAATATGATCGAAGTGCAGCAGTCTTTGTGCCCTGGGGCGAATTACCTGCAAAAGCAGTAAAAGGGTAAAAAGGCCTTGCCGAGTTGCACACCCCGTCTCTACTCTTCTCTTGCTCTTCCTGCATTCCTTTTAATTTCTCTGCAGGTTAAGCCGGTCACGTACGTTGCTTGCACACCTTAATTGCCTTTTCTTTCTCTATGACAAGGGTAGAAATGCAGCTGTTTTAAATAAGGCTGCAAGAGCCAAGAAAGGCTCTGTGTGTGTGTGTGTGTGTGTGTGTGTGTGTGTGTGTGTGTTAGGGTTATTAAAAGGGGATTTGGGTGACTCTACAGGGAATAGCATGGATGTCCTGTGTCCACCGAGCCCTTGGGACGTAACTCGAGGACCACCCTATGCAGGTGGTCCTTGAGTTATGACAACAGTGGACCCCAAAATTTCCACTGCTAAGCAGCCCTTTTTAACTGGTCCTGTGTTGCGACCTCTCTTGCCACAGTTGTTAAGTGAATCCCTACCGATGTTAAGTTAGGGGCGTAGTTGTTAAGTATATCTGGCTTCCCCTTTGATTTTGCTTGCCAGAAGGGATACAATCGTCGTAAATACGAATCAGTTGCCAAACATCCGAATTTTGATTGCGTGACTATGGGAATATTGCAATGGTCGTAAGTGTGAAAGTTAGCCATAGGTTCCTTTTTCCAGTGCCACTGTAACTTTGAATGGTCACTGAGCGAATGATTGTAAGTCAAGGACTTCCTGTATATCTTCCAGTCCTCTTATTGGCAGCTGATTTTACAGCTGAAATTTGGGATGCAGAGTTCAGACTTTTAAACAAGTTCAGTTTGACTCTAAGCAGACTAGAGACCAGTTTTCAGTAGGGTAAATGTTTGAGACTCTCAAGTACCCCAACCCTCCATCCTGACAAACGTCGTTTCCTTAGTTCTCATGACATGACTCCTATTTGATAGTCTGAAAGACCTTTTGAAAATGTGTGGCCTGTTTCTAAAAAGAAGGTTGTTCCTTCGATTCAGTTGCATTAGACTAGAGCAGGGGTGTCCAAACTTGGCAACTTTAAGACTTGTGGACTTCAACTCCCAGAATTCCCCAGCCAGCTCTGCTGGGAGTTGAAGTCCACAAGTCTTAAAGTTGCCAAGTTTGGACACCCCTGGACTAGAGGTATCCAACCTTGATCACTTTACGACCTGTGGACTTCAACTCCCAGAAGTCCTCAGCCAGCCATGTAACATGGTGACAATCACTGCCCTAGATGATAGGCTCAAGATTTTGCCCTGCTGGCTTGCTGGATGGAAGATTTGGAATCAAAGAAATGAAGCACTTCCTCACCCAGGCCGAGACTGATCTGAAGATTCATTTCCTTGAGATGTGATGATGATGGCCACTAAGTGGGACAGTTTGGATTGCTCTCTAGGGAAGTGGATAAATTAGATAAAGCAGCTCTGTCCAGGATTATTGGCTCAATGTGACCTCCAAGAAATGACTTCATTACACCCTAGAGACAGCTATTCCTCCATTGCAAGAAGCAAAATGTAGGTCTGGCTTGATCCAACAGGACTCTTCTTAGATTGAAATCTCCAGCTCTTACCTTATACACTTGTGAATAAGCCAAGAAGGTCAGATGCAAAAACATGGCACCCTAAATTTGGGTTCAGCTTATCGGTGGATGGGCTTATGTGTACATTTATACCAATGGTGGGTTTCAAAATTTTTTAGAACCTCTTCTGTAGGTGTGGCCTGCTTTGTGGGAGTGGCTTGCCGGCCATGTAATGGGTGGGAGTAGCTTGCCAACCATGTGACTGGGTGGGAGTGGCTTGGCAGTCATGTGACTGGGTGGACGTGGCCAACTTGTAAAATGTGGTGAAACTCACTTAACAACACTCTTGCTTAGTAACCAAAATGTTGGCTCAGAAACTCTGGCATTTGAAGCACGTAAGTCTTAAAGCTATATATAAGTTATAAGACCCTTGCACCCCTAAACCTTTAGAAAAAAAATCCCAGGGGTGTTCAAACTTGACAGCTTTAAGACTTGTGGACTTCAACTCCCAGAATTCCTCCTCCAGTCATGTTGGCTCAGGAACTCTGGAATTGAAGCACACAAGTCAAGTTACAAGACCCTTGCACCCTAACCCTGTAGGGAAAAAAAAAACCCAGGGGTGTTCAAAGTTGACAGCTTTAAGACTTGTGGACTTCAACTCCCAGAATTCCTCCTCTCACTCTTTATCTTGATGATGGGCGGATGGGCGGGGGGAGGGAGGGAGCTGGAACCAGTTCTAAATGGCACTGTAAATTTGTGGAACCTTTTCTATAGAAGAGGTTAGAACTGGCAGGAACCCACCCCTGGTTTATACTATAATCTATTTACTACTGAAAACTCTCCTGTCTGTTTGTCTGTTTGTAACCTTCATTTAGCCCAAATGTTGCATCAGAATGCAAAAATCGTTTGACTCAATTTTCCTCAAATCCGCTAACTTAAAGAATGCATGCAAAATCCGGGACCCATCACCCACTAATTTCGAGGCATTTCACACCACTGTATTTGCAAAGTTGTACCATTGTAACATGGCAGCACAACCCTGTGATTGTGATTTCTGCTGCTCCTTGCACTTTCCAGCAAAGTCACTGGGGAAGCTGGCAGGAAGTCAGAAGTCGCTTCTGCTCCCACTGCAGAAGGTCGCTTGGGCTCATTCTGTTTATTTGTTCGGCTAGGGAAATATCTCCGAAAGGATCTTTTTTCAGCTCATGGGTTGTCTAGGACTTTTTGAAAGCACCCCCTGTATCCTACCTACAATTGAAATATAAGCCCATCCACAAGTAAGCCGAGCCTTGAACTTTTAACAGCAACTTCATGAAAAATGGATAATCCGTAGATTACCCATGGATAAGCCAACTGAGAAAATTGAAACATAAACATTTGGAGGGCCTGTTTATCTGTAAGTGACTCGTCTCTCGTGCTACTTTGGTTTACAATTAGAGGGTCAGTTTATCCACAGACGAGCTTACATGTGAGTATATATATGGTGAGTCACAGCTTTGGCACCAGGGAATGTCGCATCTGCTGGGCTGGCCCTCTAAAATTCTCTGTGCTTTCACGTTTTCCATGCTGCCCCTGTCTGAGATGTCCCTACGTCACTGGCAAACGGGTCGCCGCTCGTGACCTTGGAGAGCCAAATGCTCCCATTTTCCCTGCGTGCCCAGCCATTCTTTTAGCTGCAGGTGTGCGCGGTGCCCGAACTGCGCACTGTTTAATCTTTATTCAGAACAATCCCGTTTAGCCTTTGATCTGGAAGCAAATGCCGGAGAACAAAACCAGACACATAATGCGGAAATGTCTCCTTCCGGCAGAAATAATTGTTAATGTGTCCTGCGTCGGTTTGCAAAGCTTTTTCCCCCTCAATAGCCCAGCAGTTCTTTTGTGTCCCTAACAGACAGATATTTATTTATTTTTTGCACATCAGAGTTTCTTGCGTGCAAACAAACAAAAAAAGTAATAAACTTGCACGCCTGTGTTTGAGATTAAAGAGGGTTTTTTAAAAACAAAATTCAATACTGAGTGTTTGGCACTCATGGTGGGGATATATAGGCAGGCCTCCCTAATTGAGAGCAGATTCAGCCACAGAATAATGTCAAATGGCCGGTTTTGGCTTCCGATGATCTCTCTGGAGGGTGGAGTTGGTGAAATAGGATGCCTTGTTTACCTTTCTCAGGAATGCAGGCTTAGAATCAGCAAGAATATTAGACAGGAGGCTTCCCCCTTAGTCAAAATGGGGAAGGGGAGCCCTTTATGAAACTCTCTTGTGGGTAAAGAGCCACGGTGGCGCAGTGGTGAGAGTGCAGTACTGCAGGCTACTTCTGCTGACTGCTGGCTGCAATTTGGCAGTTCGAATCTCACCAGGCTCAAGGTTGACTCAGCCTTCCCTCCTTCCAAGGTTGGTAAAATGAGGACCCAGATTGTTGGGGGCAAGAGGCTGACTCTGTAAACTGCTTAGAGAGGGCTGTAAAAACACTGTGAAGTGGTATATAAGCCTAAGTGCTATTGCTATCTTCCTTCCTTCCTTCCTTCCTTCCTTCCTTCCTTCCTTCCTTCCTTCCTTCCTTCCTTCCTTCCTTCCTTCCTTCCTTCCTTCCTTCCTAGAATGTAGCATTTCAGGCTAATTCTGCTGACTGCCAAGAGCTCAAGGTTGACTCAGCCTCCCATCCTTCTGGGGTGGGTAAAATGAGGATCCAGACTGTTGGGGGTCAAGAGGCTGACTCTGTAAACCGCTTTTACAGAGGGCTGTAAAAACACTGTGAAGTGGTATATAAGTCTGAGTGCTATTGCTATGCAGGAAGTCCTCAACTTACAACAGTTCATTCAGCGGCTGTTCAAAGATACAATGGCACTGGAAAAAAGTGACTTGTGACCATTTTTCACACTTACGACCATTGCATCATCGCCATGGTCAGTGATCAAAATTCAGATGCTTGGCAACTGGTTCATATTTATGATGGTTGCATGATCCTGGGATCACGTGATCGCCTTTTGTGACCGTCTGACAAGCGAAGTCAATGAGGAAGCCAGATTCGCTTAACAACTGTGTGACTGACTTAACGACTGCAGTGATTCATTTAACAACTGTGGCAAGAAAGGTCGTAAAATGGAGCAAAACTCACTTAATAACTGTTTTGCTTAGCAATGGAAATTTGTGGCCATAAGGCCATACTACCAGTATGTAAACTGGGATTCTATTGCAGGCAGTCTAGAATTGCTGGCCTCATGCAGGAAGACTTACATGCTCAAAAGTGGGGAAAATTGACACTTCCCATAATGGAGGAATGCTTGATGTGAAGGAGAAAACTTGCGGAAATGGCTAAATTAACTAAATTAAATTAGAGAGAAAACAATATCTACATTTATGGCTGACTGAAAACCCCTTGTAGATTTATAACTTTGGTTTCAAGGATCAAACAAAATCTGGATGATGGAAGCAAACAAGCTTTCTTTGTAACCATAAATCCAGAGATAACTTTGCGACCATTCTTACATTTGCTGATAACGATATCAGAGGTTTTTTCTTTCTCTTTCTTTTATTCTTTCTTTCTGCACTTTTTATTTTTTATTTTTCTTCTCTTCTGCTTTTACTGTTTCTTTGACTGTGTTCGTTTTTATGCTCTTTGTAAAACTTTCAACATAAATTCATTTTAAAAAAACCTTGCAGAATTGCTGGCCTCAGTCTGGCATTTCCTAGAATTGTTGAATTGCAACTGTTGTCACCAGCCAGATGGATGAGTAGGTCACTGCATTCGAAGAGCATCTTGCTCTGACGGAATGCCAATTCGATATTACGGTCACAACTTCCAAAGAGCATCAGTCCATAAATTAGTCAATCTGTAGCTACTTAGCCAGGATGGCGGTAATATTCCCAACACAACACCACACCTACTCCTTAGGAATGTAATTGGGAAGATGCTTTGAGCTTTCCCACTGGCCTTTGCTAGCCGATGTAATGGATGCAACAGAACTGCGATACTTTTGTGTTTCTGGGTGAAAAGGAGCAGATTCTTGGCTGTTTAGAAAAAAAAAAACTTTTGCACCTTTAGATAATTTGAGCAACCTGTAAATCATGCACACATAAATTATACTTGACAAAATTGTTTTGTCATCACAGTCATTAAAGGGTAAAGTGCCTGGCAGTCTTAATCAAGTTGATACATTCTAGATGTGTTAGATGTCAATGCCAATAATCTCCTAGCACCATCGGTGCCAATGATGGGAATTGCAGTTCAGCCCACCAGGAAGTTGTGGGTGCTCCATTATAGAAGATGGGCTTCAGAACATCTGATAACAGCGTTGGAAGGGACCTTGGAGGTGTTCTAGCTGAATCCCCTGTTCAAACAGGAGACCCTATACCATTTCAGACAGATAGCTGTCCAGTTTCCAGAAGTTGCCTCCAGATGTTGTGAATGCTGAATCTCTGGAGGTTTTTAAGAAGAGATTGGACAGCCATTTGTCTGAAATGGTATAGGGTCTTCTGCCTGAGCAGAGGCTGGACTAGAAGACCTCCAAGGTCCCTTCCAACTCTGTTATTCTGTAATTCTGTATAGGGTCTCTTGCTTGAGTAGAAGCTTGGACTAGAAGACCTCCAAGGTCCCTTCCAAGTCTATTATTCTGTTATTCTGTCTCTTCGTAAAAGCCTCCAGTGATGGAGCACCCACAACTTCTGAAGGCAAGTTATTCTACTGGTGAATTGCTCTCACTGTTAGGAAATTTCTCTTCAGTTCTTGGTTGCTTTTCTCCTTGATTAGTTTTCATCCATTGTTTCTTGTCCTGCCCTCTGGTGCTTGGGAAAATAGGTTGACCTTCCTCTTCTGAGTGGCAGCCCCTCAAATATTGGAACACTGCTCACCTTTTCTTGACTTTTTCGAGAAAAGATTGGTCAGCCATTTGTCTGGATGGTACCTCTTTTATTCTGCATATATTGGGAAAGGCAGAAGAGCATCCTGGAACAGGATTTGTTCCATCATATTCAGCTTTCAGACTCACTAATTGGAATTCACCCGTCCTTGCTTTATTATGTACAGTAAGTGACACTTAATCTTCAGAGCAATGGATCTTGTATGAAATTGTTCTGTAAGTATTACATAATACAGAGTAGCAGAATTGGAAGGGACCTTGGAGGTCTTCTAGTCCAACCCCCTGCTTAGACAGGAAACCCTATACCAGGGGTGGCGAACAAGTTCGACAAAAAGAGCCAAAATTTTAAACTGTGAGAGTCAGAGAGCCACACCACGCAGTGACCTGCCAAAACAGACCCGGAAGCAATGTTCCCTCTAATTTTTTTTCGATGTGAGCAGAAAAGTATAGTGTTTGAGCGGCACATTTTCATGCCTGAGCACCCGAATTTTTTTCACAGATGTCACCTAAGACAACAACAAAATCAGTATTATTTGAAACTCAAAGTTATGTTTCTTCAAGGTACCCGCTTAATTCAAAGTGTTATATAATATCAGTATCACTTAACAACGCTCCTGCTTAGCAACCAAAATGTTGGCTCATAAACTCTGGCATTTGAAGCACGCAACTCTTAAAGCTGTCAAGTTACAAGACCCTTGCACCCCTAACCCTTTAGGGAAAAAAACCCCCAGGGGTCTTCAAACCTGACAGCTTTAACACTTGTGGACTTCAACTCCCAGAATTCCTCCTCCAGTCATGTTGCAGCGACGTCATCTGCGTGGATCTGCTCCATCTTTGCTTTCTTCATTGTGGGCAGGGCTTCTGCTGAAGATGCCGACGAGTACGAGTTGCCACCAGAATAACTGCTGCTACCTCCTCCTCCTCCAACAGCACCACCAGATTTGCTCCTGAGCTCAGCGCTGGGTAACCCGTGCCCGCTCCTCCTCCTCCGTGCCTTTGAGGAGCCATGAGGCTTTTTTCCCCCTTGCTCCCCCCCCTCATGGCTCTTCAAAAGCACGGTGGAGGAGGAGGAGGAGGGGGCAGGCAGGGGTAACCCAGCGCTGAGCTCAGGTGCTCCGAGCAGAGGGGAGGCGCCGCTGCCACGCGCGGAGATGCCGGCTGGAGCTTTGGTGGCTTTAACTCAGCCGCAGCGCCGGGCGGCAAATCCGGCAGTGCTGCCTGTTAGAGGAGGAGGAGGAGGAGGTGGCAGCAGTTCTTCCGGTGGCGGTGGGGGCTTTGGGGCTTCACAACTAGCCTCAGTCGCCCCGTGCTCCTCAAAGCAAGTCTGGGGAAGTCTTTTGCAGGCGGCCCGTTCTAGCTGCCTGCAAAGGACCTCCCCAGCTTCCGAAAGGGAGCGCGCGATCCGAGCCACAGTATACTAAATAATGATAAGAGGCAAAGAGCCTCATTTATTTTGGCCGGGAGCCGCATGTGGCTCGCGAGCCGCGTGTTCGCCACCCCTGCCCTATACCATTTCAGACAAATTTCTTCTTAAAACTTTCAGTGTTTGAGCGTTTACAACTTCTGGAGGCAAGTTGTTTCACTAGTTAATTGTTTCTATCTATCAGGAAATTTCTCCTAAGTCCTAGGTTGGTTCTCTCCTTGATTAGTTTCCACCCATTGCTTCTTGTCCTACCCTTGGGTGCTTTGGAGAATAGCTTGACTCCCTCTTCTTTGGGGCAACCCCTGAGAGAATAATGCAAGACTTGAAACGGCCATTTCTTTTTTTTAAAAAAAGAATGTTATTGGTTTTTACAAATATTTATAGGAAAGGGTAAATAGGTACAAGAAAATTTTGACAGCTACATCGTGCGAAAGGTAGAAATCCCCCCGAATCTCACAACTTTTACAGAAAAAAAAAGAATCAAAAATTAAGAAATAAACATTGGCAGCTTTTTGTTTTGCATTATATCAACAATATGTTCAATCATCTTTTATGTCACTTCCAACAATTGCATGATAACAACAATTGCAATAATATTTCAAACTCATTTTTGTGACCTGAGTCTTTTCACTATTGCTTCTTCTCCCCCCCCCCCGTCTTCTGGCAGAGCCATGCCCCCTCCCCTCTCATATCTTGTGTACTGTCCCCTGTTCCATCTAGAAAGGCACTGTATTTTTCAATGAAAGCCTCTGCCTCCACGACCGTATTAATTCTAATTCTAGTGCCCTCCCAGAAAATCACCATTCCTTCTGGCAATAACCATCTGAATCAAACTCCTTTATTATATAATTTCTTTGATAAAGAGGAATATTTCTTCCTCTTATCTCTTACTTTCTTCGGAATTTGTTTAAGGATGGTGAAACGGCCATTTCTGAGGGCAGAGACATTTTATCTGATTTTCAAGGCAGCTGGCCAAACTGCCAAACTTGCTTTAAAAATAAAAAATAGGAAACTATAATTGGTAGCAATATCCACCAAACTAGTGAATGGTATCAGAGAAGTTGCAGCTTTTAATGGCAAGATTTAAAATGTTGAGATTTCCCATCAGTTTTGGAATCAATTTAGATATTTCAGTGCTTCTGGTATTGGATGTTACAATACAATACAATACAATAGCAGAGTTGGAAGGGACCTTGGAGGCCTTCTAGTCCAACCCCCTGCCTAGGCAGGAAACCCTATGCCGTTTCAGACAGATGGCTATCCAACATCTTACAATACAATACAATACAATACAATACAATAGTAGAGTTGGAGGGGACCTTGGAGGTCTTCTAGTCCAACCCCCTGCTCAAGCAGGAGGTCCCACGCCATTCCAGACCAAAGGATTATCCCAATTTCTCACTCTCTGGGGATTTCTCCTTAGTTCCAGGTTGCTTCTCTCCTTGATTCATTTCAATACAATACAATACAATAGCAGAGTTGGAAGGGACCTTGGAGGCCTTCTAGTCCAACCCCCTGCCTAGGCAGGAAACCCTATACCGTTTCAGACAGATGGCTCTCCAACATCTTCTTAAAGACTTCCAGTGTTTGGGAATTCACAACTTCCGGAGGCAAGTTGATCTGCTCTGAATGAATTTACAGTGCTTTTGAAAAGGAATTTTGGAAAATAGTAAAAAGGGAGACAGATAGAGGACCACTGTAGAAAGCTGAATAATAAGCTAAGGGCTGGTGGGGTTAAACATTCAAACTACCGAGGCCTCTGAACTCAGACAGGCCTCCCGAACACTTTTGCTTAAGAGCTTTACAGATGCTGGCTCACGTTTCAACACTTCTATTTTTAAATGGAAATTAGGAAGTACTTAACCAGAGAAGCTGAATCATGCCGAGCTCCACTTTATTCAATGTGCATTCTCATTATAAGCAGAAAAACCTAACCAGTGTTATTAAAAATAAGACGATTGGCGTTTCACATCATCGCTGGTCAGCATCTGTTATGTTGCCCTATAAAAGTTGGCTGTTTCAGGGGTCAAAATGTAGTTATTCTGTCCCCAGCACTGTTCACCTGAACTTGGCTTGAGCAGATTGTGTGTTCTGCATTTCTCTCTTGAGGTGTGGGCAGTGCTGCCCTTCGTCTGCCATTCTGCATCCACGGCCAGTCTCCTTTTGTAGTGGGTTTCCAAGGCAGTGCCCCTTTGCTACCATTTGTGCAATGTAAGACTGATCAAGCTAAGCCCGACAACATAAACATCCCAAGTCAAATGGAGGAAAAAAACCCTAACTTTTCCAGAACTTCCATTCAGCTTCCTTTCAAAATTGGCAAACCTGGACATGGACTTGGTGTTATAAGCTGCCCAGAGTTGGAATGGGATAACTTGATGTGGCCATCTTGCCAGGGCCATCTCACTATGGCATTGAGGGACAACTTGCCGCAGCCAAGACAGATTAACAGAGTTGAAAGGGACCCTGCAGGTCATCTAGTCCAATCCCCCACCCAAGCAGGAGACCCTATACAGTTTCTGACAAATGGCAGTCCAGGGCTGAAGCTCCCACAACTTCTGAAGACAACTTCTGTTCCATGGTTGATTGTTCTCACTGTCAGGAAATTTCTCCTTATTTCTAGGTTGAATCTCTCCTTGTTCAACTGCCCTTCTCTAAAACATACAAAGAACGGTTACAGGAACTGGGCGTGGCTAGTCTAGTGAAGAAAAGGACCAGGGGAGACATGAAAGCAGTCTTCCAATATTTCAGGGGCTGCCACAGAGAGGAGGGGGTCAAGCTATTATCCAAAGCATCTTTGAAGGCCAGACAAGGAATAATGGATGGAAAATGATCCAGGAGAGATTCAACCTGGAAATAAGGAGGAACTTTCTGACAGTGAGAACAATCAACCAATGGAATAGAAGAAGAGATTTGCCATCTGTCAGAAATGATGTAGGATCTCGTGCTTGGGCAGGGGTTTTCCAACTCGGTTAATCTGCTTTGGAAAATAGGTTGACCCTTCCTCTTCTTGTGGCAGCCCCTCAAATATCGGAATAGTACTATCATGTCCCCACTTAATCCTTCTTTTCAATAAATTATACAAACCCATGTTTTAGTCTCCAGTCCCCTAATCATTCTTGTTGCTCTTCTCTGCACTCTTTCCAGAGTCTCCACATCTTTTTAATATTGTTTTCATGCTCTTCCAAGGGGGGTGGGGTTTCCTCCAGGCATGATAGATTTGAGCCGCAGGATTGATTTGATGGCTGAAGAAGCACTTCAGCCCTTCCAGGGAGAGCTTCTGAAGTTGGGGTTGTCCCTACCTGCAGGACAGCAGCCTCATCTCCACCTGCAACATTGGAGAAGCAGCTTCTGCTGAGCTGATGGGGAGCCGTGTCTCGGCTCCTTCCAATCGCTCAGACCAGCCAGGATCTTGACGGAAAACCTCAAATGAAAAGGGATCAGAAAGCCAGGGAAGGATTTAATTTTGAACCTGGCATTTTTATCCTAGGACAGCAGAAAATGCCTCTTGTAAACTGGTGCGCAAGGTTTTGCAACTGATTGAATCACTTTATTTATTTTTTCCCCTTTGTTTCTTATATCCGTTTGGGAGAAGAAATATAAAAACAAGAGCTCGGTCTGTTTTGACGAGAGTGATTCATATGCTGCTGAGCTTGTAATTCTGCCTTTTTTTATGGATTAGGAGAAGGGTAAGGCTCGCTCTCTGTGTTTCCCTCTCTCTTTTTTACACTTGGGGGCAGAGAAACATGTCTGTCCCCAGGTCAGAAGAGGAGTAAGGCTGGGTTGAAGACTGATGATCTGGGATTTTATATTTTACCATTCCGGGTTCTGTTCACGTTTGATGAGCAGCATTTTTTGTTTCTGCTGCGGCTGAAAAACAGAGAACATTGAAAGTTGCATGATTTTAGTCCTTTTATGACTTTACAGTGAAAGGGAGATATGCTGAAGCTGTAAATTGAAAGTTTACTTAGGAGATTGATTTTTTTCCCTCTCTCTCTCTGTAATAACACAATAAAAATAAATATAGCTGTGAGGGAACAGACTCTTTCCGTTCGAAGCGGTTATAATTGACAGATGGCAACTAAATGTGGAGGAGCAGAAAAAGAATTACAGGGAAGGAGTGGAGTGTTTTAAATGCTTCTTTCTCCTGTCCCCTTCGTACAAGGGATGGTGACCATTAACCTGTTGGGTGCTTATGGCCAACACATTTTAGGCCTTGCTTGCTTTGGACACAACAAGGGTGAAAAATACATAGCTGGAGGTCAGTTTAACTTAGTATGGAGGGTTGAATGTCTTCACTTGGGGCTCAGGGATTAATTGATTGCATGCCATCAAGTCTTCTATAATTTCGTAACCAACAAACTTAAAGACTCAAGATCCATCCCAGCACTAAAAGGGCCAAATGGGAAAGACTGTAATGATGAAACCATTAAGGCCCACCTCTTCAACACATTCTTTGGTTCAGTCTTTGAAAACAGCAACGGCTCATGCCACACATTTCCCAATCGTACCACCACCGATTACAACAATCTACTTCATGTCGATTTTGCAGAAGAGGCCATTGAAAAGGCACTACGCAACCTAAAACCTTCTCTGTCTATTGGCCCCGATGGATTATGTGCCTACTTCTTTAGAAAGCTCTCAACCACCATAGCAGAACCTCTTAGCCTAATCTGTGAAATGTCTTTCAACAAATATCCTTCATTTTTACTTCCTATGACCACATAGGTAGATTTTCTACATGAAGATCTCTCCGTCAGCTGGATTTTCAAGGCTTCCAGGGATGCTCCCATCTCCAGTGCAGTCGAGTCATCCTATAGAGAGCCCTTGACTTTTGACCACAATTTAACAGATTAAAAGTTGGAAGGGACCTTGTAGGTCATCTAGTCCAACCCCCCACCCAAGCAGGAGACCTTATGGAAGTCCAGTCTCTTCTTGAAAGCCTCCAGTGATGAAGCTCCCACAACTTCCGAAGGCGACTTCTGTTCCATGGGTTGATTGTTCTCACTGTCAGGAAATTCCTCCTTATTTCCAGGTTGAATCTCTTCTTGTTCAGTTTCCATCCATTATTCCTCGTCTGGCCTTCGGGTGCTTTGGAGAATAGCTTCACCCCTTCCTCTCTGTGGCAGCCCCTCCAATACTGGAACACTGCTACTTCTGAAGGCAAGCCATTCCACTGTTTAATTGTTCCCACTATCAGGACATATCTCCTTATTTCCGGGTTAAATCTCTCTTGAACCCTTGGCTACAGATTTCTATCGTGGGGAACCTGTTGCATCCCAGCCTGCTTTTTGCTTTCTCCAATGTGACAATGCAGGCAGGCAAAGATGGCTGAACCACTTCCTTGCTTAGCTAGCTGGAAGCTTCGTGTGTCTGGTTTCTCTTTCTAATCTTTATATCAAAGAGGATGGCTTTCACGCGAGATCTAAAACCTTTCTGCTTGCCCCAGCCTTCAGGTTGCCTCTTTCCCCCCAAATTCCAGTTATTACTTTTAAGCGAGTTAAAAGTTGGTTCACTGTCCTAATAATCTCAGGGTTGTCATGGCACTGTAATAACTCTCGGCGCAGAGAAATCCTTCCTTTTGTGAGTAATTTCTCATAGCGATAAGAAGTCGAACAGCAGTTACCCAAAGAGTGAACAGATGCAAGCTGCCCTGCCTTCACAAAAGAGATTTTCCAGGGCATCATCAGGAAAGTTGGAGCAAACAGGCGAGAATTTTGCTAATATAGCAAAATATATAGCCGTATTTCTCAAGACGGTCAAGAAAGCAAAGCTGGCTGGGGGATTCTGAGAGTGGAAATCCACATGTTTTTAAGTTGCCAGAGTTGAGAAAGAATGCTCTACTGGTAGTCCTCAGCTTACGATTGCAATTGAGCCCAAAATGTATGTTGTTAAGTGAGAAATTTGTTAAGTGAGCTTTGCATCATCTTGCAACTTCGCTTGCCATGTTTGTGAAGTGAATCACTGCAGCCGTTACGTTAATAACACGGTTGTTAAGTGACTTTGGCTTCCACATTGACTTTGCTTGTGGGAAGGTCGCGAGAGGGGATCCCATGTAAATAACTGACTAAATGCAGGTAGTCCTCGACTTACGACAATGGAGACCGAAATTTCTGTTGCTAAGCGAGACATTTGTTAAGTGAGTTTTGCTCCACTTTACGAACTTTCGTGTCTCTGTTGTTAAGTGAATCACTGCAGTCGGTAAGTCAGTCACACGGTTGTTAAGTGAATTTGGTTTCCCCATTGATTTGTGAAGTTGTGAAGCCTCATACGTGTGAAAAATGTTCATAATTCACTTTTTTTAGTGCCGTTGTAACTTCAGACGGGCACTAAATGAATGACCTGTATGGGTTTCTTCTTTAAACACCGGAAGCAGTTGTTGGAATTCATAGATTTTCATAGAATCCTGGGGCTGAAAGGAACCTCGGCCTTCTAGTCCAACCTCCTGCTCAAGGCAGGAGACGTTATACTAGGGAGGGCTAACCTTTTGGGCGCTGAGTGCCGGAAGCAAGCACCTGTGCATGCACACCCATAATGCAATGCATGCTCTCCTCCTGTGCGCCCCACCCCCTGCACTCCCTGCCCCTGTGCATGCACATGTGTCCACCCCGTGTGTGCCCCAGCCCCTGCATTACACACATGACCCCCTGTGCGCAACCCCCCTGCACATGCACGGACATTTCCCGCATGTGCCCTGCTCTGAAAACTAGCTGGCTGGCGGGAGGCGCATGCACGGTTGAGCTTGGCCGACGACTCGCATGCCTGCAGAGAGGGCTCTGCGTACCACCCCTGCGTACCACAGGGGTGAATTCCGGCTTCTGTTACTGCCAGTTCGCTCTGGAGCACACTGCGCGCATTTGATGCATGCTACACATGCATGCACAGTAGTAAAAAAATTGCTTCTGCTCATGCGCAGAAACAAAAAACAGGATGGTGGCACCTATGGTACTGCTGATAGAACTGGTTCTCGGGCGTGTCCGGCTGAGTTACTGCCTACTTAGCAGAACCTGTCTGAACCGGTAAGAATTCACCTCTGGTATGCGATAGGCTGGCCCTCCTGTCCTTATACCATTCTGGTTAAATAGCCTTCCAGTCTCTTTTTGATGGAGCACCCACAACTCCAGGAGGGAAGATATTCCACCGACTAACAGTTCTTGGCTCTTAACCTTAACTTCCCTGCTAATAATGTGCACTACTAAGTCAAAATTAGTTGTTCGAATTAATAGTTTCCAACAGAGCTTTTGTAAGAAGAACGAAGGCAAATCTATTTTTTGGGGGGGGGGTGCCTTTCTCGTGGACTAAAATATATATTTCAACGGCTGAGTCCCTCCAGATTCTGGAAAAGATCCTTCTTCTGCCAGAGCATCGGACAATATGTCAAGCCTGCAATTACGGTGCTTCACACCACCTTAGAGGGAGGAGTCCTTGACTTCCAGTCCTTTATTTAGTGAGCTTTCAAAGTTACAACGGCATTAAAAAAAAAGAAGTGACTTATGACTGGCTTTCACACTTACAAATATTGCGGCATCTGCTTGGTCATGTGATCAAAACTCAGATGCTCGGCAACTGACTCATATTTATGACGGTTGCAGTAGTGTCCCGGGGTGTCATGTGATCACATTTTGCAACCTTCTGACAAGCAAAGTCAACAGGGGAGACAGTTTCACTGAACGACCACATTACTAACTTACCGACTGTGGTGATTCCCTTAACAATGGTGACACGGAGGTTTGTACGTTGGGGAAAAATCCACTCATCAAGTGTCCCGCTTAGCCACAGAAATTTTGGCCTCCGTTGCCGTAAGGTGAGGACTAACTGTATTTAGTCACTTATTTACTCACAGGAAACTAAAATCATAAGGCGACGTCTGGTTTGCTTTGACCGTGTCATGCGTGCGCATTCATTGCAGAAGGCAACAATGCTAGGAATGGTTGGTGGAAGAAGAAGAAGGGGCAAAGAAAGAACTCGCTGGCTTGATCACATCAAATCTGATGCACACTTGAACATCCAACGATTGAAAGAAGCTGGGCTTGACAGGGTAGATATACATTAACAGAGTTGGAAGGGACCTTGTAGGTCATCTAGTCCAACTCCCCACCACAGCAGGAGACCCCACACCATTTCTGACAGAGGGCAGTCCAGTCTCTTCCTGAAAGCCTCCAGGGATGAAGCTCCCACAACTTCTGAAGGCAAGCAATTCCGCTGGTTAATTGTTACAGATAGATACAAATTTACAGAGTTGGAAGGGACCTTGTAGGTCATCTAGTCCACCTCCCTGCCCAAGCAGGAGACCCTACACCATTTCTGACAAATCTCTTCTTGAAAGCCTCCATTGATGAAGCTCCCACAACTTCCAAAGGCAACTTCTGTTCCATGGGTTGATTGTTGAGCCGCTTGCCTATAAAGTCGCCAAAAAGTCGGACACGACTTAAGTGATTAAAAACAACATCATCTTTACTTTCTTGGATTTAGACAGATAGTCCTCAACTTACAACAGTTTGCTTACTGACCGTTCGTAGTTAAAATGCCGCTGGAAAAAAAAAGACTTATGACCATTTTCCACACGTATGACCTTTGCGGCATCCCCATGCTTATGTGATTTACATTTGGATGCTTGACAATGGATTTGTATTTATGACGGTCGCAGCATTCCGGGTCATGTGATCCCCTTTTGCGATTTTCTGACAAACAAATTCAATGCTTGTCAGTGTCGGGGTTCCAAATAGCATCCAAAAGTAAATCAGAGTCCAAGGCAAAGTATTGCTCAAAGTCCCAATTTATTAAGAGAGCCATGTTGGCACATCTGGGAAAACCCGAATCTGAAAGCTTCCCGGTTTTCCTCACCCAGTTGAAAGTTCAAGATCTTTTCCCCACACCCACAAGTCCATCACACGGTCCAATCTCCCACTGCCATGGTGGCAGTTTCCACCCATCCAGTTCCGGTCAGGTGCAGAGGTGCAGAGACAAAGGATGACCTTGGCTTTCTAGAAAGAATTTTGTTATGGCTACATATCATCTAACTCTGTACAATCCCCCCTCCTGCTTTCCCACAATAGAAAATGCAAAGCAGAATAATAGAAAGTGTGGCAGGCCTGAGGTCCAAAAGGAATATGACTGCAGGTCTGACAGCCAGATTCACTTAATGACAATGTTATTAATTTAACAACTGCAATGATTCACTTAACAATTGTAGTGATTTACTTAACAAAGCTGGCAAAAAAGTCGTAAAACGGGGCAAGACTCGCTTAAGGAATTTCTCACTCAGCAACATAAGTTTGGGACTCAATTGTGGTTATAAGTCAGGGATGACCTTTATGCACCGCTTCAATCCAGTAAGATTTGGGGTTGGGCAGCGGGGGATGTTCAGATCCCACCTTCCATCTGAAACCGTTTTGCTGCCTTTCAACTCCCAATTTCTTTCTTTCCAAAGAGAAATCTCATTAAAAAGGAAAGAGAGAATGCTTGCTCTCGTTCTATCAATACTTCTAGGGAGCTTCTGTCTGCAAAACGTTTTGGTCTCTGAGGTTAAACAATCAGATAAACGTTACCGGAAAAGATTTGTGAAATGCGGAAAGGAAAACGGACAGGTTTCGCCACTGCCCAGGTGTGCTTCCATGCAGGGACCCTGGCAGCTGTAAGGATGGCTAGATTTTGCTCCTTCAGCTGGACAATTCCAACACCAGCAACCCCACAATTCTGCAGCCAAGGGCAGCTCATGTGGTGCAATCAAATGCGAATGGATTTTCACCCCTGCAAATGAAATCCTGCGAATTGCATGGAAGCGGACTGGCACCGTGTAATCATTTATGGATCGAGTAATGATTCTTCCTCTGCTGACCCACTTCGCGGTTGACTGACCTCTACTCCGGAGCTGCCTATATCAAATATTGCTGATGCTCCTATTTGCAGCTGCCAATGGAGATCACAGAGCTGACGGCCTGGTTTTTGTGCATGGAGAATGAGCACATCCGAGATTAAAATGTCCATGGCAAAAGGGGAACAGGATTGGCAGGTTAGCAGCAGTGGTGGGTTCCAGGCGGTAAGTGCCGGTATGCGCGTATCGGTGCTTGCTGGAAGCAGCACCCACCGTACAGGAACAGTGCTTTGGAAGGCCCACCTGTCCTCTTCCTTACCTGTATTTGAAGGAAACAGGTCATTTGTGCAAGCGTGTGCAACACATGGAGCCTGCGCAATGCTCCGCCGAGCAGCTGGAGCATGACAGGTGGGTGCACATGCGTGCACAGCGCATGTGCCCGGGCTGGACTCCCGGCCTCGTTGCAGCGTAACGGTTGCAACAGGAGCTGAAACCCACCACTGATTAGCAGAACTATTTCTTTTGGGAATCATAAATGATAAACCTAACAAGGGGGTAATTTACTTAATAATACACATTATTACGGCAGCAAGAATGGTCTTTGCCCCAAACTGGAAAAACAGGGAAATTCCACAAGAAGAAGAAGTAATTAAGAAAATTCTGATTTGTGCTGAAATGGATAAATTGACGTGGGAATTGAAGAACAAAGACGAATCAGAATATTATGAGATCTGGGATAAATTTTATCGATGGTTGGAACAAAAAAGGAAAGACCCCAAATAAGCAATGACTAAGATTTATAGAATGGAGATTAGAATTATGTAGGAAATCATCGCAGTGAGAATGTATCAGACAAAAGCAAAGCAACACGGACGGAAATATGATATATTTGTAAATACTAAATAGACCAATTGTAAATAAGCATGGTGGTTATAATATTTAACTTTATATTCTAGTATGTATGGCAAAGACATTGCCAGGATGGTTATGCTGTGTCCAATGTTTTCATGTGGGTTTATTAAAAAAAAAAAACCTTTTTATGAAAAAAAAGGATTGGCAGGTTAAGGCGGAGCCAAAGTCTGACTGGCAGCTTCTCAGACGCTTTCTCTCTTTCAGGTGGATTGAGAAATTGTTGAGTGTTGTTGATTGTTGGTTGTGTTCTTGATGGAGGAGATGGTGTGTGTGTGTGTGTGTGTGTGTGTGTGTGTGTGTGTGTAGAGGGTTTTCCATGACACATTTGCCTAAAGCCCGAAAAGCTTTAGGCCAGGGGTGTCCAAACTTGGAAACGTTAAGACTTGTGGAGTTCAACTTCAACTGAAGTTGAAGTCCACAAGCCTTAACGTTCCCAAGTTTGGACACCCCTGGCCTAAAGCTTTTCGGGCTGCCTGTGTCTCCCAATCTAAAAACATCCCATTGTGATTCAGTAACAGCAGTGTCCCAAGCCAGGCAGGAGACAGACTTGCTGGAAAGATCTCTCTCTCTCCCTCTCTCTCTCTCTCTCTCTCTCTCTCTCTCTCTCTCTCTCTCTCTCTCTCTCCCTCCCTCCCTCCCTCCCTCCCTCCCTCTCTCTCTCTCTCTCACACACACACACACACACACACACATACTCTCTCTCTCTCTCTCTCTCTCTCTCTCTCTCTCTCCCTCCCTCCCTCCCTCCCTCTCTCTCTCTCTCTCTCTCTCTCTCTCTCTCTCTCTCTCTCTCACACACACACACACACACATACTCTCTCTCTCTCTCTCTCTCTCTCTCTCTCTCTCTCTCTCTCTCACACACACACACACACACACACACACACACACATTTTGGCCTCTTTCCCCCCCCCACAAATTAGGGCAAGGGAACTGTCTCTCCCCCAATTCTCGACTCTTCTGCTAGAGAGTTCAAAAACCAATTTCCTTTCATCAAACTGAATGATCAACTTTTTTTCCCCATAAAAAAAACATGCAGGAAACCTTTTCATCACGGCATGAAATTTAATGAGGGAGCTTAGTAGCAGAATAACATAGTTGGAAGAGACCCCTGGAGGTCTTCTGGTCCAACCTCCTGCTCAAGCAGGAGACCATATCCTATTCCAGATAAGTGGTTGTCCAATCTCTTCTTAAAAGTCTCCAGTGTGGGAACACCCACAACTTCTGAAGGCAATTTCTGTTCCACTGGTTAATTGTTCTCACTGTTAGGAAATGTCTACTTAGTTCTGGGTTGCTTCTCTCCTTGATTAGATTCCATCTGTTACTTCTTGTCCTGTCCTCTCAGGTGCTTTGGAGAACAAATTGACCCCTTGTTGGTAGTGGCAGTTCTTTAAATATTGGACGAGTGCCATCATGCCACCCCTGGTCCTTCTTTTCACTAGACTTAGGCTGTTCCTGCAACCGTCCTTCATGTGTTTTAGCCTCCAGTCCCCTAATCATCTTTGCTGCACTCTTTCCAGAGTCTCAACATCTTTTTTATATTGTGGTGCCCAAAACTGTGGTTTTTCCAAAGCATTATAAAGCAGTAGTAGCACTTCATGTGATCTTGATTTTATACAATAACTAGCTGGATACCCGTACTTCGCTACGAAACTATTTGCTCGGGCTTGATACTTAAAGCTTGAAAATTAATGTAGATG